>NC_041383.1:397129242-397144187 GCF_002162155.2 Triticum dicoccoides | reverse complement strand
CGGAACCCCCCGGGGGAAGATATGGGCCATATGGGCCATAGGAGGGAGGCAAGGCAGCCCACAAGGGGTGGCGCCCCCCTCCCATGGTGAGCCCGAATTGGACTAGGGGAGGGGGCGGCGCCGTCCTTTCCTTCTCCCTCTCCTTCCCTCTTTTCCCCTCCGATAAAAAGGAAGGGGGGTGGGGGCGAATTAGACTAGGAGCCCAAGTGGGACTCCTCCCACTTGGGGCTCCCCTAGGCCGGTCTCCTCCCCTCTCCCTCCTTTATATACGGGGGTAGGGGGCGCCTCTAAGACACACCAATTGTTCTTAGCCGTGTGTGGTGTCCCCTCCATCGTTTACTCCTCCGGTCATATTGTCGTATTGCTTAGGCAAAGCCTTGCGCGGATCACTTCACCATCACCGTCACCACGCCGTCGTGCTGATGAAACTCTCCCTCGACACTTTGCTGGATCAAGAGTTCGAGTGACGTCATCGAGCTGAAGATGTGCTGAACTCGGAGGTGTCATACGTTCGGTACTTGATCGGTTGAATCGCGAAGATATTCGACTACATCAACCGCGTTAAACTAACGCTTCCACTTTCAGTCTACGAGGGTACGTGGACACACTCTCCCCTTTCGTTGCTATGCATCTCCTAGATAGATCTTGCGTGAGCGTAGGAAAATTTTGAAATTACATGCTACGTTACCCAACACAAAAGTAGGCTTAGAGAAATTGTTGTCAACGCTGAAGAATATTTGAAGATGCGGGATAAAAAGAGGAAGATTGAGAATGAGCTCAGATTTTTTAAAACGGACTTTGCTAAGATGGTGTTGGCAAAGGAGGAGGCACTTTCCCAGTTGGCCAGTGCAAAATAGGTTCTTACTAAACTGAAAGCAGAGGTGGATAAGACGAATCTAGATGATCTTGATTAGGGAAATGAATATGATGTTCTAATATTGTTCTTATGAAGGCGAATTAGCTATATGTTGTACTGTGCTGTTCTCGGGTTGCTACCGTACTGTGATGTTAAAATATATTTATGTGCCTGATATGAAATTGGAAAATAGGTGTTCGATATGAAATGTGAATTTGCGTAATACTGGAATTATTAATTATAAACTAATAAACCTGCTAAATGGGTCATGGAACTTTGCAAATGGTTCTAGCAGTAAAAGCGCTTGTGATGGATAGCCAATGTCATACAGTTTTCTTCATCAAATCGTGTCTGATGTAGTTGAATAAAAGCAAATGGTTAACTGAGACATAGCGTGTGTGATAGTTACACCTATCACACACGATGCTATACATAAAAGTGTGTGGGATTTATATGCGAAAGGAAACATTTTCCTTGAATTGACTGTATGGGATGTATATACGAACGAAAATATTTTCCCTGAATTGACTGTGTGGGATGTACATAAGAACATAAACGTATTCCTTGGATTGACTGTGTGGAATGTACATAACAAATGAAAACGTTTGTTTGGGACTGACTGTGTGGGATGTACTTACGACCGGAACCTATTGGGCCTTTATAATCGTATTTCATTGCTTGCCCGTCGCACACGACCTCCTTTTACCGAGCGTTTGTGCCAGGAGGGCCTAACCCCGACGGTTTCTGGGTTGTGTGGGAATGACCCCCTTATCACCCACACTCACTTGGCGACGGTTCCAAATGTCGTCGCGGAAAGGGGTTAAAAACCGTTTGTATAGCACCTCGCTGTATCAGTTATAGCTTCTGTAGAATCTCAAACAGTTACTTCACGCAAGACCCATGACAACTAGTGTGCGACCGAAATGCCATTCATAAATAATCTCCTCCCTCTTTGTTGGGACGATTACTATTGGATACTTACACGAAGTTGGTACAATACCCTGCATGTCTTGCAGGGCACCAGTCTTCGGTGCTCGTGACTCCGAGCACCACCCTTGTGACATCATGACTGACGTATTTGGAGCCGTCGCCTAGATTAAGTGAGGATTTACCATACGGTAAGTTTTCACAAAGATCTGCACTACAGTACATGGTTTTTCCCTCCTAGTATTATGGTAAAAAGGCTTTTAGGTCTTTCTTCGCTTCGTCCTTAGTTTTGGGTTGTCCTATTTGTCAGTAGACTCGGGGTACCCCTGTTTTTATTATGCTGACAAGTGCCCCCATCATAATTCCTCCTGTAGTTTGGGCGAAGGTGACGAGCGAGGCTGTAGACAAGGAAGAGTCATAGGTTGATGAGGAAGATGCGTCGTATGTTTGCGTCACCGGTAGGTGAGCATATCGGTGGTGATGCGGGGAAGGTTAATACTCGAGGGGCCGAGGCCACGTCGTGGGAGGGCGGAACAAGAGAGGTCTCCGGCACTAGCAACGGAGAAGGAGTTCGGCGGCGCCACTCTTCTTTAGCTAGTTCCTACTAATTTTCTTAGGAGACGGGAAAAAAAGAAAGGAACATTTTTGTTTTTGCCAATTTTTATTATGCCACTCTAGCTTTTGACATTTTACTTTTGCCACTCTTAACTTTTGACAATCATCACAATTGTCATTCCGTGGATTCGTTTATTCAAAATGTTTTATAACTTAATCCGTGGATCTGCACTACTAATTTTCTTAGGAGACAGGGGAGAAAGAAAGGAACAAGTGACGCACTGCATGGAGCCACTTGCCGCAACCTTGAAGTTTTCCTTTTTTTCTAGATTCGTTTATTCAAAGTATTTTATAACTTAATCCGCGCGTTCAAATCTTGAACCATTTTCATCTTGGATTCCTAGCATCGAGTTCTTCAAAATTTGATCCCATGTTGATAGGTTTCGGTAAACTTTTTCGATTAAAAAACAAGACGAGAAAACACGAACCGGAAGCACCCTTTATTTTTTTCCTTTTTGAAGAGGCATAGATTGGGAAACCAAATTTGTGCCTCAACAAGAAACAAATATGTGCCTCTCGTGGAAAAAAAAGAGGAAACCATGATTTTTCCTTCTTTCACGAGAGGCACGACTGTGCCTCTCCCGGAAGTAAACCTGCCTCTACGAGAAGTAAATATGTGCCTTTCGTGAAAGAAAATAAAAATAAAACACGTTTTTCCTTTTCTAAGAGGCACGACATTGTGTCTCGTGGAAGCAAATCTGTGCCTCCACATAAGTAAATCTGTGCCTCTCGCGAAAGGAAAAAAATATGTTTTTTTCAAGAGGCACGAGTGTGCCTCTCGCGGAAGCTAATCCATACCCCCACGAGGCATATCTCCGTGCCTCTCGTGGAAGAGGGAAAAGCGCAGTTTTTCACGCATTTTTTGATTTCTTTTTGTCCAAAACATAAGAAAAACCAAAAAAATGTCTTAAAACTAAAAACACACAAAGAAAAATAAAACCAAAACAATATTCAAAAGAAGCACATAGAGCGCGCCACTTGGGGCATAGGGGCGCCCGCTTGTTTATGCCTCGCGCTTGAGATGGTGCATCTTACGTTTTTTTAGAAGGGTGCACCCTGTGTTTGAATCGTAGCGACTCCCAATTATTTATTTTCCTATCGCTGTTGGTGGTTAGGTTGACACACAGGCCGATCAACGTATATTAACAAAGTGAGTCGTTTTCCTCAACACAACGTCTTTTTCATAAACAGATTGCCGGTTGCTTGTATGAAACGTTAGGGAATTTTGTGTAAAAGTGTATGACGGACCAACAATATCAATTCCTTTTATTACTTGGTAGGATAAATTCGCCATTTAAAAAAATGAATTAAATGAAAGTAAAAAAACATAAAATATTCATGAATTCAAAATTGTTCATATTTTGAAAATTGGTAGAGATCACAAAATGTTCGCAGATTCAAAAAATGTTTGATTTCAAAAAACAGTTCGAATATTCCAAACATGTTCACGTTTTCTAAAAGGTATCGAAAAAAATATTTGTCTATTCAGATAAGTTTATGAATTTGAAAAAATGTTTGGGAGCAAGAAAAAGATAATGAAATTTATAAAATGTTCAGAAAAAATCAAAAAATGATCATGTATTTAAAAAAAATCCCAAATTTCCAAAAATATTATAGATTAAAAAATGTTCACTGATTCAGAACAAATACATGCATTTGAAAAAATGTCCATCGATTCAAAAATTGTTTGCCGATTGAAAAAATGATCACGAGTTTTCAAAAAATGTTCACAATTTCAGAAAATGTAGTGAATCTGCAAATTGAAGAGTGAAAAAATGTTCATGAATTGCAAAGAAACAAAAAGTGAATTTGAACATTGTTCATTATCTAAAAATAATTTTTTTGGGAATTCAAAAAATTGTTCATGATTTCAAAATATGTTCACGAATTTGAAAATGTATACGAAATTAAAATAAAAGAAAGGAATAAAATATTATAAAATAATAAAATGGTAAGGAAAGGAAAATGGAAAAGAGGCCACAACCTCCTTTTCCTATCTTTTTTACGTTTCTGCTTTCATTTGTTTAGGTTAATATTTTTACTTTTATTATATATGTACGTACTCCTGGGTGTACTTACTCTTGCTCCTCATATACCACATAAATAAATCTTTTATATTTCTTTATTATTTTAAATATACTCCATTAATAATTATTAGATACCCCGGAATGAGTTTCATAAAAAAATTCATGTGAGTCTACATATTTTCAAAGGTTTAAGTATATATTGATTTGTTTGTACATGAAAAAGGTACATTACCAAAGTACATCACAAATGATATTTTTTCAATAGAACTCGTATTGGGGTATCATTAAATATTTAAGGAAGTACATTGAGAATGATAAAGAGGTATAATCAACGCGGGTATGAGATGTATTGAAGATGGGAGTACATGCTCCCATGAGTACAGAAAATTAGTCATATATATAAGAAAAATGCATTCTACCAACCGGGAGTAGTTACCCTCATGTCCTATATAATACCATGTCGTAGTATATATACTATTCCATCATTCTAAATATGTTCATACACTACATCTAAGATATTTGAAAGCAAGATAGACAAAAAGTTTGCATGTGAGTCCATAGTTTTTTGTATATTTTGAAAATACCTTCATATTGGTATGTTTAAAACAATATACCAAAAAAGAGTACATACATCCTAAAAAGTGGGATATATACTAACCAAATATTCATATATAGTACATACTACACATACATACTCTCGGTTTTGACATATACTACGTGCACCCCTAGGTGGTAGGAAACATTTTTCCTACCACTCTATACAAAACAATTCAAAAAATGTTGAGCAACATTCTTAAAATGATAAATGTGTATAGAAAACATGATTATGGCATATACGAAAAATGTACTAAAAATCTATATAAAAATTTGATCATGTATTTCAAAAATGTTCATCAAGAATTTGAAATTTTATTGAAGACATATTTGAAAAATGTATATCAAGCATCTGAAAATATGTTATTTTTACAGAAAAATATTTACCATGTATTAAAAAACTGATTAAATTTATTTATCATGTATATAAAAATGTTAATCAAGCATTTGAAAAAAATAAACAAGTATTTGAAAAATGCTAAATTTGTATAGAAAAATGCTGACCATGAATTAAAAAATGATTACATTTTCTGATCTTGTATATAAAAATATTAATCAGCGTTTGAAAAAATATTGAACAAGTATTTGAAAAATCTAAACAAGCATTTGAAAAAAAAATTGTTCAGAAACAATGTTGATCATGTGTTAAAAATGTTAATATAGCATATGAAAATTGGTATCAATCATTTGAAAAATATTAAAAGTGTGTATAGGATAAACGTTAATCATGTACACAAAAAATGTTAACATTGAATTAAAAAATGTTAGTCAAGCATTTTAAAAAGTTTAAAAAGTGTGTGTAGGATAAATATTGATCATGTATACAAAAACTGTCAATTCGAATTCAAAAGATATTAATCAAACAGTTGAAAAGTTTAAAAGTGTGTATAGCAAAAATGTTGATCATGTATACAAAAAATGTTAATCTTGTATTTTAAAAAACATTAAATGTATATTAAAAAATATTGTTGACATATACAAAAAATGTTGTATGAAAACCAAAAGAAACAAAAATACCTAAAAATCAGAACAGAAAAAGAAACGAGATAAACAAAAGAAAACAGAAAAAAATGATAAACAAAGGAACATATGCAAAAAAAGAATGAAAAAAACAGAGAAGAAAAAATAAAAGAAAACAAAAAAGGAAAGAAAACACAGAGAAAACCGATCTACTAGCTTCAAGTAGGCTGCGCCCTTTTAGTTATCTCGAATTGTGGGATGGCGCGATGTCTAGTCGCGTTGCTATGTTCAAAGCGACCAGGGCTCGATCCCTCGTGCTCCCCACTTTCCCCTATTTTTTTCATAAAATGCGTGTGAAAATGGGCGGCCCAGTAATGACCACGACCACGGAAACTTCGCCGCGAGACTTTCTACAGGCTCGCTTAATGCTAGATATAGTCGCCGCGGGGGGTACACCCTATGTCGCTAACGTGGGACCTATGGGCCAATTAGGAATTGCCTAGAGCAGTGCCCTGCCTAATACTATAGCACCACGCGAGTTCTTTTTTCTTTTTTTTCCACGGTTTGCAACCTAGTTTTCCATAGTGTTTTTTCTTTTCCAGTTTCCGTTTTGCTTTCCTTTTTTCCTTCAACCTTTTGGTCCTTTCTTTGCGTTTCTTCCTTTTTTCCTCATTGTTTCTACCTCAGTTTTTTTTGTTACTTTCTTCGGGTTCCTTTTTTCCTCATTGTTTCCAGTTTTCTTTGGATTTTTCTTTTCCATTTTATAAACATGTGCCTATATTTTTCATACCCCTTAAAACCTTATTCTGCACATCAATCCGGCTTATTCTGCTAACACCCTAACCAACCCGACCCGCGCTGACTGACGGAATAAAAGAAATCCACCCTCAGCCTTCTTCCCCACCCCCGTCACTTTCTCCCCCCGCTCCCCACCCAGCGTCGTCGGGCCACCATCTCCAACCATGCGGCCGGCCATCTCCCACCACGCGGACACACCACCACCTCCCACCACGTGGCCGGCCACCACTTCCCACCACGCCGCCGAGCCGCCACCCCCAACGCGCCGCCCCTGTCCGGCGTCACCCATCCCCCACGCACGGATCCGCCATTCGTCCTCGATCTGGATCAAGTCGGCGACGAGCCCTCTCCTCATGGCGGTCTCCAGCGAGACCCTTATCTGTGCCATTCGTAGGTACTCGGGCGCCACCCCACCACATGTAGCTCGGTCGCGGCCCCGTGCAGCTTGGAAAGGGCCCCTGTCTTCGTGCAGGTTCGCCGGGCTCCCTCATCGTCAGCCACGGTGCAGTAACCACCGGCCTCGACCGTCCTCTCAGATTGCAGCTGGGTCTGGTGAGCTCGGCCACGGATCCATGGATACGGCTCAGTGCCCACCTCACAGCACTGTAGTTTGCTGGCTGCTGCATCGCCGAAGGTCGCCCCGTGGTCCATTTTTCCAGCCCGTGCAGCTCACAGCCTGCCTATGTGCATATTAGGGGTGGATGACGAAACACACACGTCGAGCAGTTCTCGTGGTGCACCCGTGTGGTGCAGAGCGCGTGTACATGCAATTCAGGCGTATTTTTTTGTTTTATTTGTACTCTTTGCAGTGCAGTTTGCTTCTGAGAGAGCTCTGTGCTGTTTTTTGTTTCGCTCTTGCCTGACGGCGACGCCACTTCCTGGCTGTGCAAGTTGGTCGATGTAAGGGTTGTGCAGTTTTCCGGTGATTGGCTTGTGCGTGCAGTCCACTATTGGGACCCGATGCATTTTGTTTTGAGTGGCAGAGGCACACATTACGACTATGGCTATGAAACAGTGCACTCAGAGAGCAGCGCAAAGGCGTTGCTGAAGAAGTACACTTTTGTACTGTGAGACGAGCACCGTCAGGATTTGTTGCTACCACCAGCTCCACCAACGGGATAAATTTTGAAGATCTCTTTTTTGATTTCTCCAGCTCGCTATGTGAGAAAAATGTTACAAGATTGTATGTTTAGTTCCATATGTTGAAGGGCATTTGTCTTAATTGCAAAAGTGGCAAGCAAATATTCTGCTAACATTTCAAAAAGTGTGCGAGTTTGGTTAGCTCGGTAACTTTGTTGCGGTTCACTTGTTTGTTAAAAAAATCAAAAGAGTGTTGTTGGAAGGTAACATCTTTTGGCGCCAAAAATGTAATTTTAAATGCAGTCCACTCAACTTATTCATGCAGCTCACTAGCAATGGCCATGTTGTTCGGATGAATTTACAAAGATTTTTTTTTAAAAGTTAAAAAACAACAAAATAATTATGTGGTTCACTTCGATACAACAAAATAATTATGGGTTCACTTGCCCCGTCTCTACGACCCGCCCTCGTTCATAAAAAAGGTAGGAAAAAAACGACAAAAACTCACAAAAACTTGTGTGAGAAAATTTACGTCCGACAAAAAGATATTATGCAGCTCGCTTGCCCATTCAATGCAGTGCGGTTTTCATTCTGAAGCAGTGCAATCGGCCTATGATGTTGTTCATCCCGTAAGTGCAAAAGTATTGTTACGAAAGCGAAAAAGAGTAATGTGTTTCACTTTTTGATAGTGTTGTGGTTCATTTACACCCGATGTGAAGTGCACTCTACTTTCACGTTCTTGAAAAAAATTACGTTTCAATAAACATGCAGTTCTCTTACCCGTCTGATGCAGTGCGGTTTTTCATCCGATGCAGTGCGATTTTCAGTCGGATGAAGTACCCACGTCAATTTGGGTGTCGCAAAAAATAGAGTGTCCGCGTTTTGGTAAATTCGAAATTCCTCTTAAACCGTAAAGAATTAGAGAGAGTGCTCTACATAAAAAAGTTGCGCCTCGTCGATATCTTTCCAACAGCGTATCGTTTGAATCATTCCGACCAGCGGTTTGTAAAAATTTCACGAAAAACCGCTGCTGCGACTCGTTGTCCGCCGCACAATTTTCAAAATTAACTTAAAACCGTAGGGAATCTCAAAATCATTTCTACATATGAAAGTTGCGCCTTGTTTGTAGAACTCCAATGACGTATTACACGCCTCGTTTCGACAAATGGTTCAAAAACTAGAGCAAAAATAGTACCGAAAATTGCAAAAATTTCGAAAAAACGTTATTCCGCGATTTAGTATTTTTGGAACTGCTCTTAAATTGTAATGAATTAAAAAAAATAATAGATATGAAAAAGATGCGCCTCGATGATATCTTTCTAACGGTGTATCATTTGCTTCGTTCCGATGAGCGGTTTAGAAGAAATCGCGAAAAAACGCTTGCTGCCACTCGTCATGAGCCGCACCATTTTCAAAACTGTTCTTAAACCGTGCGGAATCTCAAAAAGTATTCAACATGTCGAAGTTGCGCCTAATCCATAGGTTTTCAACGCTATATTACACGCCTCATTCCGATAAACGGTTAAAAAAGTAAAGCGAAAATAGTACAAAAAACAACGTGTGCAGTTTTTCCAACAAGAAGTTCACTCGTGTGAGTACTGCTGCACACTTGGTTCAAAGAATGACGTGCACTTGTGTTGAGCATGCAGTGCGGAAGTGTTATCAGAATAGTTATTCTGCTAATATTAGCAGAATAGACCGTCTCTCTCTCTCTCTCTCTCTCTATATATATATATATATATATATATATATATAAATGTTTCCTACAAGCAGTGGTAGTTACCACCACTTGCGTTTTGTATGTTGTATGTAATATCTATCGAAATCGACAGTATGTACGTGTAGTATGTAGTATATAACAATGATTAGGTAGTATATATTCTTATTTTTAGGTAGTATATACAATGTTTTGAGTATGCTCTTTTTTACGTACAAATATGTACGTATTTCACAAATATAACAAAAACTATGGGCTCATATGCAATTTTTTCCATCTAACTTACTTTGAAATATCTTAGATATAATATATGAACATATTTAAAATAATAAAGTAGTATATATCATACCACATAGTAGTATATGAGACATGTGGAGTAACTACCACCGGGTGATAGGATGGATTTTTCATATATGTTTGTTTTGAAAATTATATCCGTATCATTTCCCGGACTCCACAAGGAATCAAGTTTATAATATCCAATGATCTTCATGGATGTTTTTATTATATCCCTCATGAATATACATGTCAACTTTTAAAATACATGATTTTTTTTTCAATATGTGTTTTGATGTCTACTTGTTTTATACATGTTCTACTTTTTCCGTATACATCTAAAATAGTTTTTCATAAATGTTGCACATTTTCCAAATACATGTTTAACATTTTTTCTACAAGAACTTATTTTGAACATGTTTTCGAATACATTTTAATCATTTTCTAAATAGATGCTGAAACATTTTTTAATGATAAAGGCATTTTTTTGAACTAAGTAGACATTTTTTATATCAAACAGACAATTTTTTTAAAAATTGATTAATACATTCTTTAAAACTTGTGTACATTTTTTAATGTAAAAATCATTTTTGTAGAATTATATAAAAAATTCTTCAAAATGTATAAACTTTTTTTAATGCCACATAGATTTTTTAAACAATAATTTTTCAATGTCACAAACATTTTTCCTGCATATGATTAACATTTTTCTGACACATGACTAATATTTTATACATTTTTTAATTCACATTATAAATTTTTCGTGTACATCCGAATTTTTTTCTTATACATGTTCTACATTTTCAAATGCAGGGTTAATTTTTTTCAATTTTTTTATATATATAAACAAGAGCAAAAAATCTAAATAAAAACGGAGGAAAAAAATAAAAACATTAACATGACATCAGCATGATGATGTGATATAGTTCATGGGCCGGCCCAATACCTGCTCGATGCAGCCGAGCCGTGGTAGGACTCGTACCGGCAGGTGGTAGATGAGCTAGCTCGCAGGATAGGCAAAGTTAGGGAGGTTCTGCTTCGGCCTACCCTCTACTACGAAGGGGACTATGTAAGAGCTAGGGTCCGCGTTTTGACTGCCAAACCATTGACTAGATTTTCTCCTCTTAATGTTGAGGGAGAGAGGAGAAAGATGCTGGTGGTGAAGTATGAAAAGGTCCCCTTTTTCTGCAAAATTTGTGGGATCATGGGGCATGGTTTTGAGTGTGGCAATGGGACATGGAATGAATCTGACAAAAAGCGGGGTAGTTGGATGCTTGCAAAGCGCCGGACAGTATCCTACACCCAGCCTTCCAATGGAAAATCTTTCTCCCGAGGAGGTCGAGGCAGAGGAGGGGGACGAGGCAGAGGCAGAGAGATGAATCAAGGTAGGGGAGGAGCAACAAATAACAAGGGCCCCGAGCTTGGGAGTGATCCACGGGAAGAAGACGACCTAGAAGGTGACACAGATAATGTTACGGAAGGCTTAGCTTCTGAAAACAGGGCTAATAACAAGAGGAACTCGGTGGAAAACTCTCAGGCAGGAATGACTAAGGCTGCTGAGCCTATAGCGATGTCAATGGAGTCGGGCGTGGTTCCATTTGCGAAGACACCACCGGGCATACCCCCATTACCCCCGGTGTATGTTTCACCCAGGAAAATAAACAAGAGGTCAAAGAAGGAGACACAACAAGAAGAAGCGGGGGAAGAGGAAGAAAGGAACAAGGCAAAAACTGCTATATCGGCGGGCTCCTACGTGGAGCTCCGCCGGGACCATTGAGTATAATCAGCTGGAATTGTCGGGGTGTGGTCGACAATTCGCGAGCTTCGTGTGAAGAAATTTGTCCCTACCTTGCTTTGTATAGTCAAAACTTAAATTGACAAAGTAAGAGTAGAAAGTTTAGCTAGTTCGATAGGTTTTGATAAAAGCTATGCTGTTAGCAGTATTGGAAGGAGTGGAGGTATTGGTTTGTTTTGGAATAATGATACGGATATTGAAATTTTGGGCTATTCAGATTATCATCTGGATTGTGGAGTTCGGGAGGGGGGCTTTGACCCCTGGAGACTGACAGTTGTATACGGGGAGGCTCAAACTCACCTTCTGTATCGAACATGGGACACAATGAAAAACATATCGTCTTTGAGCCCTCTCCCTTGGTTGTGTATTGGAGATTTTAACGAGGTCTTACGCCTGGAAGAGCATGAAGGTATTGGACAGCGAAGCAACGCACAAATACAAGGTTTTCGAGACACAATCGACACTTGCATGTTGATGGACATTGGTTTCAAGGGTCGATTTTGGACTTTTGAGAAGAAAGTCTCGGGTGGTACATATACTCGAGTTAGGTTGGACAGAGCACTAGGGTCTACCGACTGGTGTTCTATGTTTCCTTTTGCAGGCCTTAATCATGTCACCTGCCACATCTGACCATGGCTCTATTCATCTCTCACTAAATAGAGGTGTCGAGGCGAGACAAGTGAAGAGCAAGATATTCCGGTATGAGGTAGCTTGGGAAACACATGAGGGCTTAAAGGATACCATACACGCTTCATGGACTACAGCTGATGCGGCGGAAAGAGTAGAGGAATTAAAAGAGAAGCTTCTGAACCTATCTAAGAGCATTGGGGGCTGGGATAGGAGGACATTTGGTTCAGTTAGAAAGGAGATGAAAACTTTAAAAGAGGAGCTTGAGAAGATCTGGAATGATCCTGCATGCACCGGTCCGGGTCAAGCGGAAAGGAAGCTGAATGAGAGGCTGGTGGAACTCTATCACAGGGAGGAATTTCTTTGGCATTAGAGGTCAAGGATAGAGTGGCTAACTTCGGGGGATAGAAACAAGAAGTTTTTTCACACGAGGGCGAGCATGAGGCGCAAGAAAAACATGATAAAGGCGCTGATGAACTCTTTGGGAATTCAGGTTGAGGACCCGAAAGAACCAAAGGAGATGGTAACAGATTTTACAAGAATTTGTATACATCCGAGGGGGTAACTAATATGCAATTGGTGCTGGATCATGTACCTAAAAAAGTTACTCCTTAAATGAATGCGATGCTTGTTGCGGACTACACCGAGGAGGAGGTGAAAACAACGTTGTTTCAGATGTTTCCCACCAAGTCACCAGGACCCGATGGTTTTCCAGCTCATTTCTATCAAAAACACTGGGATATTTGTGGTGATGAGGTGACCAAGGCGGTGCTCAAAATAGTAGGAGGGGAAGAGAGTCTAGAATGCATCAATGATACTTTCTTGGTGATAATTCCGAAGGTAATGAACCCATCTTTGTTAACTCAGTTTAGGCCGATAAGTTTGTGCAATGTACTGTATAGAATTGCTTCAAAGGTGATTGCAAACGGATTGAAGCAAATCCCGCCAGAGATCATATCAGAAGAACAATCTGCCTTTGTTCCAGGTAGACTTATAACAGACAATATTATTACAGCCTATGAGTGTTTTCGTTTTATGAAGAGGAGCAAGGCAAAGGGTAATAGTAGCTGTGCGTTGAAACTCGATATGGTGAAGGCTTATGACAGGCTAGAATGGGACTATCTCAAGGCAATGATGGTTAAACTTGGTTTTGCTCCTGTGTGGGTAAATATGGTAATGAAGATGATCACCTTAGCTTCCTTTTCAGTTCTTTTTAATGGAGAGCAATTATAACAATTCAGACCGTCGAGAGGTATTCGACAGGGAGATCCAATATCCCCTTATCTTTTCTTGATAGCAGCGGAGGGCCTTTCGTGCCTACTAAAATATGTTCCTCAATCGTTAGCTTTTGTGGGAGTTCAGGTGGCACCGACAGCACCAGTTGTCAACCATCTACTCTTTCCTGATGATAGCTTGCTGCTTTTCAGGGCAAGTTCTGAGGGGGCACAAGTGGTGTCAAACCTGTTAGATACTTATTGTAATGCTTCGGGGCAGAGAGTGAACAATGAAAAATCCTCAATCTTTTTCAGCAAAGGGTGTCCCCAAGTGGTCCGTGATGCTATTAAAAATTCCCTCAATGTGCATGATGAGCAGTTAACCGACAGATACTTGGGCATGCTCACGCACGTGGGACACTCAAAGAATGGTACGTTCAAATTATTGAGGGATAGAGTGTGGGAGAAAATCAAGGGGTGGATGGAGAAGTTACTATCATATGCAGGTAAGGAGGTGTTGATCAAGGCAGTGGCCCAAGCCATTCCGATTTATTCTATGTCATGTTTTAGGTTGCCGAGAGGTATTTGCGAGAGCATCACATCAATGATAAGGCAATTTTGGTGGGGCAGTAAAAGGGGGAAGAGAAAACCCTGCTGGGTGTCATGAAATGCGTGCACAAGGCCAAAACACTTGAGAGGACTAGGGTTTCGAGATTTAGAAATTTTGAACCTATGTCTTCTGGCAAGGCAAGCATGGAGAATTATTCAGGACCCGCTATCTTTAAGTGTAACACCCCAAATTTTCAATTTGGAATGTTATACATAGATCATCATTGCATATCATATTTTATTTGCATTTTGCCTTGATCCTAGAAATCCCACGCAACTCAAGGACCCACGAAGAGAGTTGGGGATCTCGTTATTTTCATACTTGAGTTTTTCTCAAATTTTGTAAATAGGATCATTTGATTTTATTTATTCTATCTTCAATTATTTCAATAAAAAAATATGAGAGAGGAAATAAATTGACTTTCCAAAAATAAATAAATAATGAGGATTTAATAAAAAAATCAAATAAGATTTATTTTGGTGTTTTTGCTATTTCATTTGAATTTAGGAAAAATTGCACGATTTTCAAAAATGCATTTTAGGACCAAAAGAATGTTCAAAATTTATTTTGGGTATTTTAGATTTTTATTTATTTTTCTAGATTTTTTTTCAGTTTGGCGTAATATTTTTTAAAAAAACGCGCCCGCGCCCGACTGGGCCGAAACCCAGCCGAGCCAGTCCGGCCCAACCCAGCGCCGCCGCCTCCCATCGCGCGCGCCGCCGTGCGCGGCACGGACGCCGAGGAGAGTCCGAGCCGGACTCCTCCCCGGGCGCCCCCTCGCCCAAGCCACCACCACCGCCCCCCCTATATAAAGCGCCGCCGCCGCCGAACCCCGCTGCCGCCGCCGCC
>NC_041383.1:397079552-397128843 GCF_002162155.2 Triticum dicoccoides | reverse complement strand
CTCGCGCTGCCATCACCGCCGCTTGCCACCGTCGCCGGAGACGCCGCCCGAGCAGCCGAGCCCTGCCGCCGAATCGCCGCCGCCCCTCACCACCCCGCCGGAGTGCCTCGCCGAGGTACTGCCCGAGCCGCCGCCGCCGGACCGATTTATTTTAGAAAACCACTTCGGTTTTTTTTTTCTTCAGAAAAACCCTAGATTCATATTTTATAGATCGGTTTTTTTTCTTGGCTTATTTATTTAGGAGCGTTCGCTCATTCGTTCGTTTTAACGAACGTATCCGTCGTTTAGCTCCAGATAACGAACATTCGTTCGTTAATCTGTTCGTCGTTTTTCTTTTTCTCGGGTTTATTCCGTGATTTTTCTGATCGCGATTTCTGATCCGATTTTCGTTTTAGTTTATCTTTTCGCTCGTTTATCGGAATCAGGCGATTCAAGCGCCTAGAGTTTCGTCTCGAAACCCTCTTTCCGAATAATCTAACTCAAACAAGTTTTGCTTCTGTAAAATTTGAGTTAGGTCCAGATTAATAATCGAATTTTGTTTCTTTCGCCGTTTGAGTTTTGTTTCTTCGTTTGATTTGATTCTTTTTGCAAACCGGAGTTCTTAAGTTGAACTTTCTGGTTAGATCTCTTATTCGAGTTTTACCCATGCATTAGATGAGTACTTATTGTATGCTTGTTTGCTTGTTTGTTTGCGACAGAGTACCCGGATTGCGCCGCTTGCTACTTCGAATCCCTAGGTTTCGCGGATCATCAGCAAGGCAAGTAACACTTTGATCATACCTCCTTACTACCCAGTTTTTATGCATTAGATAAATCCTCAAACAATTGCATGATTAGGATCTGATTAATATGTGGGTTTTGGGGAAGTAGATGAGGTAGTACCTATTACCTGTTTTATTATCAAACCCTTGGGAGTTACTTCTACGTTTGCTTATTATGCCATGTTATGCTAGTAGACGTGGATTGGGTGAGTGAATTTTTCCATGACAGATGTGAGATTGTTAATTAATGGTTTATTTAAGGTGGCAACTTTAATACACATCTGGGTGGATTGAGGCACTTGGGTATTCCAGGATTGCCTGTTTGTTTTTGGACCGCCACCCAGGCTCAAAGGGATCATAAGATTATTCATGCTAGAAACTTCCGTGTGCAGCCACATGCTATTATGGGCTGTAGCATAGTTGATTAAGTCGTGCGAACTCTTACAGTGGTAGACTAGCAGATATAGGGGAAAGTAGGTGTACAGGTCTACCCATCGTAAGGTGCTAGCACTTCTGAAAGACTATGTCTCGGTCATCCGTTTCTCAAACACCATGTAGTGCGAGAAAACCAACGGAGGAGATCGAGTCATGTGGGTAAAAGTGCGCAAACCTCTGCAGAGTGTATAAACTAATCATGATTAGCCGTGTCCCCGGTTATGGACGTCTTGAGTATCTAGTACTTGGATTATCATGTGAATCTCATCATGTTACTTTAATTAATATTGTTGGGTTTGTTTAATGATGATGCTCAATTGGGATTGAGAATGCTATCAACCATTCTCAATGTTTAACAACCACCATGATAGTTAAATAAATTTATTCCTTTGCAGTAGGAAAAAACTGGCTTTACGCAAAACTGTAACCATAGAGCTATCCACCAAGCCAAATATGCATGTAGTATAGATTTATTCTTTCATTACTCTCTATGTGTTATTTTGCCAGCATATTCCATGTGCTGACCCGTTTTCGGGCTGCAACGTTCATGTTGCAGACTTTTCAAACGACGAGTAAGATGCCTTAGGATCGTGGTTCTATACTCAGTGATGCCGTTGGAGTTGATGGAGTCACTTATCTTCCAAGCCTTCCACTATTATCGTTATTAGATGGCCTTAAGCCATATTTATTGTAATAAGTTCTCTTTGGAGACATTCGATGTAATAAGTGTGTGATTGCTACTCTGTTATAAATCCTTCAAGTATTGTGCGTGTCAGCATTACTGATCCAGGGATGACACTGATGCACAGAGATCAGACTGTTTGAGGTCTGGTCGCTACAAGATGGTATCAGAGCACACGCTGACTGTAGGACACGACCACTAAGCTAAAGCCCTAGATCACTACTCTCTTTCTTCTCATTTTTAACTCCTCATCTTTTCTACTCTTTTAGGATGGCGGATGCAAAGAACAAGTTCATGCAACCGGATGAAGATACACCCTTTGGACGACACCTGAAGGAAGTTACCAAGTACCTGAAGATCGGAGTACCAAGCTTCACCAGAACCTACAACGCCACTATACATGAAGAGGAGCATTGGATGATTCAAGGTCAAGTTCCAGGAAGGACGTTCATGCCAGTCACTGGGCCCATAGAGTTTTCCTTTGATGCACCAACCTGGAGTTTAGGGAAGAGCGTGGTAGCTCACATCACCATGGGGCGTATTAGAGAAGTTTATCACAAGGAGCTTAAGGATACTACCTACCAGATTTGTGGGCGCCGAGATGAGCAATGGGAGATGATCAACACCAGGAAAGACAGATCAATTGCAGCTTTCATCCAGGAGTTAAACCAACACATTCAACACCAAGAGAACCATATGTGTGCAGGCATGATGGATCTGAAGAAATCCATGACTAAGATCACGGGACTGGAGGAAGAACTCAAGTCTACACGCGATGGATATGAGGAGGAAGTAGCAACGCTAGTCGAGAAGAATGATGATCTGAAGAAGAAGCTAAGAGTGTTCATGGGATTTCCAGCAACTGGAGAAGACGAAGATTGCACTTGCCCTGAGAACTACATCATCATCGACGACACCGACTCAGATCCAGATGATAGTGATGATGAGTATGTTGATGAAGCCGGAGCAGATATCATGGAGTCTTCATCGGAGCAGTTTTTCTAGTAGACCACCATAAAAGTAGTAGAATTTCCCTCCATGTATCTAGTATAGTTCGAGCACTTTTGTAACGATAGATCGACCGTTGTATGCCCTTGCTTGTTTGAATGAAGTGTTTTGATTGCTATTTGTCTCATGTGCATATGGGTAGTGTCGTGGATTTGTCACGGCAGGTGTCCTAGCGAAAGGACTTAGTCGTGGAGCCATCGCTACGAGTTTACTTGAAGGGGTTAAAGCGGACACAAAGACACGAGGGTTTTATACTAGTTCGGCCCCTTCGATGAAGGTAACAGCCTACGTCTAGTTGTGGTGGAATTGATATGATCTCGATGGCTAGGGAGCAAACAAGCTTTGCCTAGGCTCGAGTTGTTGTTGTCTATCTTGAACCGCCGCCGGGTCGTCCCCTTATATACACGGGTGACGCCCGTCGGTCCATAGAGTCCCAGCCGGTTCATATTCGTATCCCGGTCGGTATCTCTCTATTCCTAACTTACAATACAAGTTATACATCAGGTCGGTTTACAGCTACAGATTCTAGACCGACTATAGGCCTTGGGCCTTCACCTGCTTATACCACTATGAAGTTAACCCGGCCCAAGTAGGCCGGTTTACGCCCAGTGGTAATATCCCCAACATTAGGCCCCAGATTGATTTGAACTGGTTCATGTCAATCCTTCACACCATCTTGCGTCTTGGATGTCTTCTGTTAATTGGCAAATCTCCATGTCGTCATCATTTTTGGTTGCTGTAAACCGGCATGACATCATCAGTTTTGGCTACTATAAACCGGCATGACGTCATTATGAAATTCGTAACGCCCTCTTAATGACAGCTCCTGGATTCGCGCGTTTGACCTAGCTCAGTTGCCTTATAAATAAGACCGAAGGGTCATTTCCTTTCTCTTCCCCTTCGTCCCTTCTTCTTCTTCTTCCTCACGTCGCCGGCTTTGGAGCTCCGCCACCACCGTCGACCTCTGCCTCATCTCAGGCCGCTGCATCAACCTGTACGTACCAGAGTGTTGCGGCGTCTTTCCGCATCTTCTCCGTTCCGGCAAGTCCTCTCTCCTTCTTAACCTAGATCTGTTCTTAGGGTTTCATGTTCTTGCTATGTTCATTGCGTGTTCATGGCTGTTCTCTGTCCTTGAATGCATCTGTGAACTTTTACTGTGCTTAATAGCGATCCCTTTAGTATCCGCTTGCTATTTCTCATCCAAGCTCATAAATCTCCTGCACATATCTGCTCGATAGTTCACTTCTGTTTCCGCCTTAGTCTTCGAAATTTTTCCTGTTTTTTATGAGCTTGCTGTAGATCCGCGGCTGTAACATAATTTTGTGAAACTTGTTTCTGCATAACCAGTTATCCATAGTTTCAATTGCTTCTGATGCTTAGGCCAGGCGGTTTAACTTCACCATAGAGAAAAAGTTACTAGACCGGTATATATGTCATTAGTCCCCTGGTTGAACCGCCAGAATCCATCTGATGCTGCGTTGTAGAAGACCGGTTTATGAGTACTGCCCCCGGTTTACCGTAATTAGATCAACACCGTTTCATCCGGCATGTTCTTGAATCGGATCACTTATTTCTTGTAGATCTCGTCATGGCCAAACAAGTGTACGAGTGCAACTGGGTTCCCTCCCGTGTCACAGAATCACAGCTGAACGATCTAGTCCTGATTGGCGCTTTGGATAGCAAAGATACGATTCATTGGAGGGTTCCTGGAGATGAATGTCCTCCTACACCCCAGGAAGGAGAGGTCGTGGTCTTCACAGATCATATGGCCCGGGGCTTCAAACCGCCCGGCTCCAAATTTTATCGGGATGTATTAGCCAACTTTCAACTCCGCCCACAGGATATTGGCCCCAACTCCGTCACCAATCTATGCCATTTTCAAGTACTTTCTGAGGCATACCTTCAAGAGGAGCCTTCCGTCGAGTTATTTAGAGATCTTTTTCATCTGAACCGCCGTACTGAATTCACTGACGGCCCTAATACCGAACTGGGCGGTATGGCCATTCAGAAGAGGAAAGAAATCACATACCCTCACGTCAAACTCCATACGCACCCCAAAGAATGGAACGTAACTTGGTTTTATTGCAAGGATACATCTCCTGACAATGAAAATCCCTTGCCTGGCTTCCGTCCAGAACGGCTCAGCAACACTCACCCTTTTCCACAAAGGCTAAGCGCCAAGGAGAGAATTAAATATGCTCCTCAACTGTCCAAGCTCCGGGCCTTCATGGCCAATGGTTTAACAGGAATAGACCTTGCACGCTGCTGGATACCATGGAGCATTTTGCCTCTAAGCCGGCGCCCAAATTTGATGTGTGAGTATACTGATAGTGTCGATGACCCACTCCGACACACTAAAATCCAACTCCCTGAGGACGAAGTCACAGAATCTGTGAAAAAGATGCTGAATGAACCGGAGCACCTCTGTGCTCAAACCGGTCTGCTTCCTTACTGCACCACCAACAAACCGCCAGCGGTAATATTTCAATTGCTCTATTGTTGAACCGGTTTACTATTTTATACGTTCAACGTTTTAAATGCTGCTGATCCAGGGTGATAATCCGTTCTGGAGTAAAAAACTTCCTCAAGACAAAACAGAGAAGGCAGGACGGCCAACCCGGCCCAAGACCAAGGTTATCAAGAAACCAGCTCATAAGAGAAAAACCACCGCTTCTTCTGACCCAGCTATTGATGATGATGTGGGTAATCTGGATCTTGAGGTAGAACTTGATTCACTTGGCTTACTTTTTACACGCCTTATTGATGATGATGTTTGTCAGGATGACGCTGAAGCCAGCAATGCGGTTTTCGTTGAGGTAACCGTTCTCTCTTCCGATTCAGAAATCTTGCCTTTGCCAAAATTTCGCCGGGCAAACCGGAAAGTTAAATTTTCTCATCCTCTTGCTTATCTAGATTCCCAATTTCTTATGAAGACCCAGCAACATGAAGCTCGCCGCACAACCCGGCACAGTGGCCAGGTAGTTACCTCTGCCGGTTTACCAAGCAGTCCGGTTCGAAAACGCCGCTCCGAGGTCTCCGACCTTTTTATTGATTTAAATCGTAAAGCGGGTTTCTTCCGTCAACCTCTTAATCCACCCGACTCCGATTATCAGGTCACTTCTCATTCATCATCTAGTGAATCGTCGGCCACCAAGTTAAACCGAACATATGCTTCCAGTATACTGCGCAATGGTTTACACTTTTCCTTAATTTTTATCTTTTCTTCCAGGGCTAAACCGAAACCAAGCAAGAAGGCCCGCTTGGATAAAGCGGCTGAAGAAAATGTGGCCCCAGAACATGACCAAGCGCCGGATCGTGAAATGTTTACTTCTGAAGATATCCCCAATGATCCTCCTCTACAAGACAACATTATCCCTGAAGAAGGTCTTATTAATACTCCAGCGTCTGCTGATCCGCCTGCCAGCTCTGTCCAGATTGAGAAATCCCACACTCCTGCTGACAAAATGGCCGCACCAACCCAAACCGGCGAGTCAAAAGATGATGATGTTGTGATTACCGGTGTAGGCCGCTCTGAACCCGGGAATCCTGCCACCCTTACCAGGCATACCATGAAAGAGGATTCTTCCCCTTTGAACAAAGGAAAATGGGATGTTGAATTAGAAACATATGCCGCTCTAAATGCTCAAGATCTTCACTCTGGCTATTTGAACTGGCTTTACACTAGCCGTGACTGTGAAGCTGGCCTGGTCAAAATGATGAGGGATAAATTTGAGGTAAATTCCTTCTTTCTTTTCTGCCATTGCATTCATCCCGGTAGCCCCCAAGGGCCGGTTTGTAACCTTGGTCAAACCGGGACTTGATCCTGAATATATATTTTTTGAAATCCGTCGGCATAACCCTCGAGGGCCGGTTTAGCATAAGCAAACCGGGGCTAAAAAATAAAAAGCTGTCTTTAGAACATAACTTGATCAAATAGCCATTAGCTCCCAAGTGCCAAGTTAAATACTTGTATTGAGCTTGGGACTTTGTAATCGAGCAATATACAAAAAATTGAAGGTACATTAGCCCCCAAGTATCAGGCATATAACTTTGTTATGTGGTTGATACTTCAATTTCTTGGCTCGCCTGTGCAAAGCTTTAAAATGCCATCTGTATGCAGGCTAAGATTAAAATCAAGGAGGACCGGATTGCCGATTTGCAGGAGGCCCTGAAGACCCAGCAAGCTGAAACAGATAAAACCAAGCAAGAATTAACCAGCGCTTTGAACACTGCGGAACGGCTGAAAGAAAGTTTCAAGAAAGAGCGGGCTGACTGGGCCACTGAGAAGGCCGGTTTAACCAAAAGAGCAGAACATGCTGAAGCGGCCCTTAAACCGGTGGTGGATGAACTGACGGCCGTACAGCGACAAATACACTCTATGACTGCTGCAATCTTTGGTAAACTCCTTGTAACTTCTGTGATGAATTTGAATCTTCTGTATCGTAAGTCCGGTTTGAGACCATTCCAATCTTGTTGTAGGCACACGTATTGAGCACTTAGGAAATGATGTGCGGAAGAAATTGAAAGCTGCCTACACCTTGGTAGAACAATTGTATACCGGAGCCCAACGGATCATCACCACAGCTTCTCACAACAACCCGGCACCCTCTTTAATCCAGGACACTCTTAGCAAGTTGTCAATGCTTCCAGCCCGGATTGAGGAGCTGAAAAAATCCGCTGCCCGAACCGGAGCCATCAATGCCTTAATCCGGGCAAAGGCATGGGTGCCTGACTTTGATCCTGTGGAAGCAGCTCAAGGCTATCCCAGTCTGAAAGAAGATGGCTCTGAGTTCAACGAAGAAGATTTAAGGGCCATAAACCGTGCAGTGCGCCCTCTTGCTTGCCAGTTAGCTGAAGAGGCAGATTTGACGCATTATCAAGCGCAATATAACAATCAAAACAAGCGAGTGCCTGCCCCAACTATTGAAGCGGAGAATCTGATTCCTCCAATCCGTAAGCACACTTACGCCCCTGATATTGAACCGTCTTCCCTGATCCATGAAGAAGCTGTTTTCCAAGCTTTAATGGGAATCGACTGGACCACTGTTGATTTCCAGCCAATGGGTAGAGACGAGGAAGCTGAAGCGGCGGAGGATGAGGAGCAGGCTTGAACCGGAAGCCGGTTTGAAGAACTATCTGCAACATCCTTCCACAAAAACAATGATTTTGTTTGGGCACCATGCTGCCTTGTAATAGGATAGTTAAAACTTCTGCCTGGAATATGCCTTCGTGCATAAGTACTGAAGCTTTTGCTTGAAAAACTTTAATTCCTATTTCCTGCAATCAGAAAAATTTGAACTGCCATGTTTGGGTATAAAGCTGGCTTATCCAAGCCTGAAGCGGTGGTTTTTATAAACCATTACCGTCAAAAAGGGAGAAAGTAGCCCCCGTACAAACCGTACTGACTTAATATGAGCCCCCTGGTTACTCCATGATGTGAACAGGGAAAAGGTAAACCGGGCAGAATCCTCCGGATTAGAAGGGGGACCAAAAATCATTGGCTGACCCGGAAGAAATATACTTGTTGACATAAAGAAATCCAACAAAAAACGAACAAACCATGGAAGCAAAAGTAATAAAGAAAACCATTTGCAAAAATATGCTATACTGAGCTGTTCAGATGGCATTACCATGGTCGGACAGGATCAAGGCCCCCAATAGGAGTGACAATGATGCAGGTCAGCCAGGTCCCCAAATGACTCATGGCATATATGCCAGATCAAGAGGCGTAGCAATGGCTCGGGCCCGACCATGCTCCCAAATGATTTTGTGGCCTTAGGCCGACCAAGAGGCGTGACTGGTTCAGACTTGACCAAGTCCCCAAATGATCTGGTGGCTGTCGCCTATCAAAGGGTGTTCGTTGGTTCGGACACGACCAAGGCCCCCAGTGATATATAAAAACAAATATCAAGGGGTAAACCGGAGGCCGCTTTTAAACAGAACCACTCCGTGTAACCTCGCATGATGAGACAGACAGAGACCCCGCTTCAGCTGAGGCTCCGGTTTAATATATCAAAGATAATATATACATTGTCATGATATGTACATAGATAGAGCCAATGGCTCAAGTATAGTAAGGCCGAAGATGAGCTATATTCCACGGTCTGCCGGTCTCCTCCTCTGATGTACGTGAGTCTTGATGCTCTCGAATATCAATCAGATAATACGACCCGTTGTGCAGATTCTTGCTGACTATGAAAGGTCCCTCCCAAGTGGGGATAACTTGTGCATATCTGTTTGATCTTGGATGAATCGAAGCACCAAATCTCCTTCTTGAAAAGTTCTGGTTCTAACCCGGCGACTGTGATAGCGACGAAGATCTTGTTGGTAAATCACCGAACGGGCAGCCGCTATATCACGCTCCTCGTCCAATAGGTCCAAAGCATCTTTTCGTGCTGTCTCATTGTCTGCTTCAACATAAGCTGCCACCCGAGGCGAATCGTGCCGGATGTCACTAGGGAGAACTGCCTCTGCTCCATAGACCATGAAAAATGGCGTGTATCCTGTGGACCGGTTTGGCGTAGTATTGATACTCCATAATACAGACGGCAGCTCTTCAACCCAACATCCTGGTGTTCTTTGCAATGGGACCAAAAGCCGGGGTTTGATGCCTCGCAAGATTTCCTGATTAGCTCGTTCTGCTTGTCCATTGGACTGGGGGTGTGCCACTGACGACACATTAAGTCGGATGTGCTCACGTTCACAGAACTCCTTCATAGCGCCCTTGGATAAATTGGTACCATTATCAGTAATGATACTGTGTGGAAAACCAAACCGGAAAATCACCTTCTTGATGAACTGTACCGCTGTTGCTGCATCACACTTGCTAACAGGCTCTGCTTCAACCCACTTGGTAAATTTATCAACTGCCACCAAAAGGTGAGTTTTCTTATCCTTGGATCTTTTAAAAGGTCCAACCATGTCTAGCCCCCAAGTTGCAAACGGCCATGTTATTGGGATCATCCTCAATTCCTGAGCTGGCACATGAGCACGCCTTGAAAATTTCTGACATCCATCACACCGTTTAACCAAGTCCTCCGCGTCAGCATGCGCTGTCAACCAGTAGAACCCGTGACGAAACGCCTTTGCAACCAGAGACTTTGAACCGGCGTGGTGCCCACAATCCTCTTCATGGATTTATCTTAAGATTTCACAGCCTTCCTCAGGAGAAACACAACGTTGAAACGCCCCTGATACACTGCAATGATGTAATTCACCATTGACAATCGTCATAGACTTGGATCGCCGGACTATCTGCCTGGCCAGAATCTCATCCTCTGGCAACTCCCCCCTTGTCATGTACGCAAGATAAGGAACTGCCCAATCCGGAATAACACGCAGGGCTGCCACCAATTGGGACTCCGGATCAGGAATAGCCAAATCCGCTTCACCTGGGAGCTTGACTGACGGATTGTGCAACACATCCAAAAAGACGTTAGGCGGAACCGGTTTACGCTGAGAGCCCAACCGGCTTAAAGCATCCGCCGCTTCATTCTTCCGACGGTCCACATGATCCACTTGATAACCCTTGAAACAACCTGCAATATTATCCACTTCCCGACGGTATGCAGCCATGAGCGGGTCTTTAGAGTCCCAAGTGCCGGACACCTGTTGAGCCACTAGGTCCGAGTCACCAAAACACTTAACCCGGCTTAAATTCATCTCTTTAGCCATCCGTAGACCATGGAGCAAGGCTTCATACTCAGCTGCATTATTAGTACAAGGGAACATTAAGCGGAGAACATAACAGAACTTATCACCTCGTGGGGAAGTTAATACGACTCCAGCCCCCGAGCCTTCCAATTGCCTGGATCCGTCAAAATGAATGGTCCAATATGTGTGATCCGGCTTCTCCTCTGGTGCCTGTAATTCTGTCCAATCATTGATAAAATCAACAAGTGCTTGAGACTTCACTGCCGTCCGAGGCATGTACTTCAGTCCGTGCGGCCCCAGCTCTATAGCCCACTTGGCAATTCGGCCAGTCGCCTCCCGATTCTGTATAATATCACCCAAGGGAGCTGAACTGACCACTGTGATGGGGTGCCCTTGAAAATACTGCTTCAACTTCCGACTGGCCATAAAAACACCATAGACCAGCTTCTGCCAATGCGGATACCTTTGCTTGGATTCAATCAGCACCTCACTGATATAATAAACCGGCCGCTGAACCGGATATTCCTTGCCTGCCTCTTTGCGCTCCACCACAATAGCCACGCTAACTGCCCGAGCATTAGCTGCTACGTATAATAATAGTGGCTCCTTGTCGACCGGAGCTGCAAGAACAGACGATTGGCTAACTGCCGCTTCAGGTCCTCAAATGCCTTGTCAGCAGCTGGACTCCAGACGAAATTGTCTGTCTTCCTCAGCATTTGGTACAAAGGGATAGCCTTCTCCCCGAGGCGGCTGATAAACCGGCTCAGCGCAGCGATTTGGCCCGCCAAACGCTGAACATCGTTGATACACTCCGGTTTAGCTAGAGATGTAATAGCCGTAATCTTCTCCGGATTAGCCTCAATTCCTCTGTTAGACACCAAGAAACCCAGTAACTTGCCTGCTGGAACACCAAAAACACACTTGGCCGGATTAAGCATCATCCTGTAAGCTCGCAAGTTGTCAAAGGTCTCCTTCAAATCATCCACCAGTGTCTCCTTCTGCCTTGATTTTACTACAATATCATCCACATATGCGTGCACATTGCGGCCGATCTGCTCATGCAGGCAATTCTGTACACACCGTTGATAGGTGGCTTGGGCACTCTTGAGCCCGAAGGGCATAGATACATAGCAGAAGGCTCCAAAGGGAGTGATGAATGCTGTTTTCTCCTGGTCCTTAACCGCCATCTTGATCTGATGATATCCAGAGTATGCATCCAAAAAACTCAAACGCTCACAACCCGCCGTGGCATCAATGATCTGATCAATACGGGGGAGGGCAAAAGGGTCTGCCAGACAGGCTTTGTTAAGATCTATGTAATCCACACACATACGCCAAGTGCCGTTTTTCTTAAGAACCAGCACCGGATTAGCAAGCCACTCTTGATGGAACACCTCAATAATAAACCCAGCTGCTAAAAGCCTGGCCACTTCCTCTCCAATGGCCTTGCGTCTTTCTTCGTTAAACCGGCGGAGGAACTGTTTCACCGGTTTATACTTAGGATCCACATTAAGAGTGTGCTCAGCGAGTTCCCTCGGTACACCTGGCATGTCAGACGGCTTCCATGCAAAAATGTCCCGATTCTCACGGATGAACTCGATGAGCGTGCTTTCCTATTTGGGATCTAGGTTGGCACTGATAGTGAACTGCTTGGACGAATCGCCGGGCACGAAGTCAACAAGCTTGGTCTCAGCTGCCGATTTGAACTTCAGATCTGAATCATGCTCTGTAGTTGGCTTCTTTAAAGGGGTCATATCTGCCGGATCAACGTTGTCCTTATAATACTTCAACTCCTCCGTGGCACAGACTGACTCTGCATAAGCCGCATCACCTTCCTCACATTCCAAAGCGACCCTACGGCTCCCATGAACCGTTATGGTCCCCTTGTAACCCGGCATCTTGAGCTACAAGTAGATATAACAAGGCCGCGCCATGAACTTGGCGTAAGCCGGCCGGCCAAACAAGGCGTGATACGGGCTCCGGATCTTCACCACCTCAAATGTTAGTTTTTCCGACCGGGAGTCGTGCTCGTCCCCAAAGGCCACATCTAGGGCTATCTTACCAACAGGATATGCAGATTTTCCTGGCACAACACCATGGAAGACCGTATTTGACGGTCTGAGATCCTTGTCTGTTAGTCCCATGCGCCGGAATGTCTCATAGTATAGTATGTTAATACTGCTTCCTCCATCCATGAGTACCTTGGTGAATTTATAACCCCCCACCTGAGGGTCTACCACTAATGCAAGCTGGCCCGGGTTATCAACCCGGGGCGGGTGATCCTCTCTGCTCCACACGATAGGCTGCTCCGACCAGCGCAAGTAACGTGGTAAGGCCGGTTCAACAGAATTCACCGCTCGCTTGTGGAGTTTTCGGTCGCGCTTATCCAAACTAGTTGTGAAAACATGATATTGCCCATTGTTCAACTGTTTTGGCTGGCTCTGATAACCCGACTGCTGCTATTGCTGCTGGCTGTTCTGATTATTCTGGTGATTGTGACCGCCCTGATTGCGACCTGAACCGGAAGCTCCATCGTGATCCGGCCCGTGGAAACCGGATCCTAAACCGCCACCTGATCCGTGATCATACCGGAAAGCATCAGAGTTCTTGAACTCCTGCATGATATAACAATCTTTCCAAAGATGGTTAGCCGGCGCCTCCTTCGTCCCGTGCTTCGGGCAAGGCTGATTCAACAAATAGTTCAAACGGCTTGCGTTAGGATTGGGAGCCCCGTTACGATTTGCCGCTTTACCTCTGCGCCGCTGCCCCCTGTCCTGTGTGTTAGTGTTGGCCACAAAGTCCACGTTGCCGTCCGCTTTGCGCTTGCCTCCGTTTCCATGACCCGTTAGTTTGTTCTGCTACTGTTTGGAGTTGCTATTCTTCTTTCCCTTCCTTGCTTTATCATCATTAAGCTCGGGATCCTTGGTACTGTCCGAATCGGCATACTTCACTAAAGCAGCCATGAGGGTTCCCATGTCATTACAGAACCGCTTCATGCGTCCCAATTTCAATTTTAGAGGCTCAAACCGGCAGTTGCCTTCCAGGGTTAAGACCGCGGAGTCAGCATTAATCCTGTCAGATGAGTGCAAAATTTCCGAAACGCGGCGCACCCAATGGGTTGTTGATTCTCCTTCTTCCTGAACACAAGCCGCCAGGTCTACTATGGACTTGGGCTGTTTACATGTATCCTTGAAATTCTGTATAAACCGGGCCCGCAACTAGGCCCATGAGCTGATAGAATTGGGCGGTAGGCTCTTTAACCAAGTACGAGCCGTGCCCTCAAGCATCATGGTGAAATATTTTGGACATGCGGCCTCATCCACGTCCAGCATTTCCATGGCCATCTCATAACTCTCTATCCATGCTTCAGGGGGTAAATCAGCGGTATAATTCGGCACCTTGCATGGACCCTTGAAATCCTTGGGCAGGCGCACATTACGTAAAGCAGGGACCAAGCAAGGCACTCCCAGAGCGGATGTGATTCCTGGCCCGGCAGAACGAACCGGTGTGAGTTGGCCCGCATTATCCTGTGCTGCTAACTCGGCCTCCCTTTGCGCCCGGGCCCGGTTCACCGCATCCCGAGTATCGGCAATACCACCTGCCGGGTCATCACCACGGGCCGCTTCACGGCCTTGCGCATTGCTTGATATGGCCGGTTCATCTATGCGCCTGCTATAGCTCCGGCTCGGACGGGGCGTAGAATGAACCCGATCACGGCTGTATGAGTATGCCTCCTGCTGAATCAGCGCGGTCCGGAGAAGCTCCTTAACCCGGCGCGTCTCTATTGCTTGCGGAGAACCCCCTTCGACTGGGATGGCCTCTAACCGTGCGGCGGCCGCAACAAGGTTGTCCATAGGATTCGAATAATGACCCGGGGGCGTCTGGACCGGCGGAGGGACCACAATATTTTGGCGAGGGGGTTCCATCAGGCGAGGCTGGACCGCCGCTCCTGGCATTGGCGCCTCAATCCGGTTTGTCTCCTGATACCGCGGTGGATTACTGGGTCCAGCTCCTGGAGTGTGAAAGAGATTTCGGGGGTCAAACCCTAACGGCAGGCGTGATCTGTGCTTCCGCTTCAAAACCTCCTGTGATGCATTCTGGTCAAGCATGAGTTTATAGGCCTGTGCGTCCAAAGCGGCCCGCTCTGCAGCCATCCGGTCTTTTTCCGCTGCCAGATCCGCTTTGGCTTGCACGATCTGCTCTCTCACCTTCGCAATTTCTGCATTATGAGCCTCTTGATCTGCCGGATCATCCTCTGTCATAAGCGCGGCTAGTGCGTCAAACAGATCAGACAGAACTTGAACCGGCGGGCGCACAAGGCCTCCTGCCCCTGCTACCGCTGCCGCTGCGGATCCGGAGAGCATTGCTGCAGCAGTCGAAGAATAATTCGCCGCCTGGGTGCCAGCCATGAATATTCCAACCCGGTTGATCTGGCCTGGGGGGTCCAGAATACTGTCGCCATCGGAACAACCCCTCACCTGATCGTCTTGCATCCGGTATAGCGACTCGGTCTCTCCGGTCAAAGACTCGTCGCCGGAATAGACGACAGTCTCGTTACCGTGCTCTGATTCGTCCTCACGCTCTCCTCCGTAGATGAGTCCAACGAAGGCACGCTTCATGGCCGGTTTAACCTGGGTAGATCTCGCACGCTGATCCGTCTCGACGGGGTCGGTGTAGATGTCCGGCTCAGGCCCAGGCTCACCGATCTTGCCGATGAAGACGTGTATGCTGCCAAAGGGGACCCGGTACCCATACTCGATCGAATCGGCCTCGGGACCCCATCCTGCATCATTGATGTAGATCCTGCCCCGACGACTCTTGGTCATCTGGCCCACTACATAGCCTTCGAGTCCCTTGAGCTTGCCCTCCAAGATCGTCAAACTATCGTGCGATAGCCCCACGGTGGGCGCCAACTGTCGTGGATTTGTCACGGCAGGTGTCCTAGCGAAAGGACTTAGTCGTGGAGCCATCGCTACGAGTTTACTTGAAGGGGTTAAAGCAGACACAAAGACACGAGGGTTTTATACTAGTTCGGCCCCTTCGATGAAGGTAAGAGCCTACGTCTAGTTGTGGTGGAATTGATATGATCTCGATGGCTAGGGAGCAAACAAGCTTTGCCTAGGCTCGAGTTGTTGTTGTCTATCTTGAACCGCCGCCAGGTCGTCCCCTTATATACACGGGTGACGCCCGTCGGTCCATAGAGTCCCAGCCGGTTCATATTCGTATCCCGGTCGGTATCTCTCTATTCCTAACTTACAATACAAGTTATACATCAGGTCGGTTTACAGCTACAGATTCTAGACCGACTATAGGCCTTGGGCCTTCACCTGCTTATACCACTATGAAGTTAACCCGGCCCAAGTAGGCCGGTTTACGCCCAGTGGTAATATCCCCAACAGGTAGTGTTTTCCCTCTAGACCTCATTCTACTCTATATTCTCTTCTTTTCTAAACCCCAGATGCCTCCGAGACGCGACAACGGATTTGCTTTCCCACTGGAGCTCACTCAGTTGATCCAGCAGTAGAATGCGTTGATGCAGATACTAGTCCAGAATCAGAATCAGGGAACAACAACAACAACAATCCACCACCGCCACCACCTGTTGATCACTTAACCTGTTTTCTTAGGCTGAATCCGCCGGTGTTCTCCAATAGCACCGAGCCGATTGTTGCAGATGATTGGCTTCGCAAGACAGCCAGGGAATTGACCACTGCAGGATGCACAGATGCGGAGAAGGTGCGATTTGCCGCACATCAGCTTGAGGGACCCGCAGCATCATGGTGGGAGAATTTCACAGCCACTTATCCAGTAGACACTGTCACATGGGATCAGTTTCAGCAGGCCTTTCATACTACCCATGTTTCAGCAGGAGCTATGGTCATGAAGAAGCGTGAGTTTCGCAAGTTGCGCCAGGGAGGAAGGACAGTTGGCCAGTATGTGGATGACTTCAGTAAGCTAGCACGTTATGCCCCGGATGACGTCGCTACGGATGCAGCTAAGCAAGAGAAGTTTCTGGAAGGGCTGAATGATGAGCTGAGCATGCAGTTGATGGTAGCAAGTTTCAACAACTACCAGAAGTTGGTAGACCGTGCTCTCATGATTGAAGGGAAGCAGCAGCAGATTGAAAACCGCAAGAGGAAGTATGGACAAGGGAAGTACAATTCTGGAGCTCAGCAGAAGCCACGTTTTACCCCAAAGTCGGGAGGACAGTTCCAGCATACCCATGGAGGAGGTAGTTCACACAATCATAGTGGTTCCAAGAATGGTAACGGGAATGGAGGAAGTAGTAGCCAGAACCGTACCAACCCCTCAACACCAGCCAAGAGAGATCTGAGTCAAGTCACTTGCTTTAAGTGTCAGAAGACCGGACATTACGCCAATGAATGTCCTGAAGGCCAGACTGGGAATGGCAATGGAGGCTCTGGGAAGAAACCGAACCCTTTCAACAGAGGGAAAGTGAAACACGTTAGCGTGGAGGAGGTTGAAGCTCAGCCAGATGCAGTAATAGGTAAGTTTTTGGTTAAGTCATTTACCGCACTCATTCTTTTTGATACTGGTGCATCACATTCATACATATCAAGGGGATTTGTGGATAAGTATAGACTGCCCACCAAGGTTCTAGGAACACCCATGCTAGTAACCTCACCAAGAGAAGAGTATATGGCCAGTCGAGGATGTTTTCAAGTGCCGTTGAGTATAGGCAAGCATGTTTTCCCCTCAGATTTAATCATTTTGGAATCTCAAGGTTTGAATGTGATTCTGGGTATGGATTGGCTATCGATATATGGAGGAAACATTGATTGCGTCAGTAAGTCGATTTTTCTTACTACCCTAGAAGGGAAAAGGATAAGGTATGTATCAAGGCATGAGCCGAGGAGGATGCACGTAAATTCCTTATCAGGAGTTGTGTAGGAGGAAGTACCAGTAGTGAAGGATTTTCTGGATGTATTTCCAGAGGAGTTGCCCAGCATGCCACCGGATAGAGACATCGAGTTTTTGATTGAGCTTTTGCTAGGCACAGGACTGATATCCAAGAGACCATACCGGATGCCAGCAAAAGATTTGGAGGAGATTAAAAGTCAGATTAAGGAGTTACTGGGTAAAGGTTATATTCATCCAAGTTCATCTCCTTGGGGATCACCAGTACTTCTAGTGGAGAAGAAGGACGGATCATTAAGGATGGTTGTCGATCATCGAGGATTAAATACAGTAACCATCAAGAAGAAGTACCCACTGCCAATGATCAATAATCTGTTTGACCGACGGCAAGGAGCAAAGGTATTCTCCAAGATCGATTTGCGATCAGGATACCATCAGTTGAAGATTCGAGAACAGGATATACCCAAGACAGCTTTTACCACCAGGTATGGGTTGTACGAGTATACCGTTATGTCATTTGGTCTGACTAACGCACCTGCCTATTTCATGAACATGATGAACAAAGTATTTATGGAGTTCCTGGATAAGTTCGTCGTGGTGTTCATTGATGATATCTTGGTCTACTCGAAGAACGAAGAGGAGCATAAGGAGCATTTGCGTTTGGTATTGGAGAAGCTCAGAGAACATCAGTTATATGCCAAGTTTAGCAAATGTGAGTTCTGGATGAAGGAAGTTGGATTCCTCGGACATGTTATATCCGGAGAGGGTATATCAGTAGACCCCACCAAGGTTGTCACCGTGACTAATTGGGTAGCACCAACGACAGTTGGAGAGATCAGAAGTTTTCTTCGACTGGAAGGATACTACCGGAGATTCATTGAGAATTTTTCAAGGATTGCAAAGCCCATGACGGAGTTGTTGAAGAAGGATACCAAGTTCAATTGGACTGGAGAATGTGAGGCCAGTTTCCAAGAATTGAAGGAACGTCTAGTTACCTCACCAGTGTTGATTCTGCCAGATCATACCAAGGATTACGAGGTGTATTGCGATGCTTCACGTCAAGGACTTGGAGCAGTGCTTATGCAGGAAGGAAGAGTTGTCTCGTATGCGTCACGACAGCTTAAACCTCATGAGTTAAATTATGCCACACATGATTTGGAGTTAGCAGTCATAGTGCATGCATTGAAGACATGGAGGCATTTTCTTATCGGAAATCATTGTGAAGTGTACATGAATCACAAGAGTTTGAAGTACATTTTCATGCAAAAGGAGTTGAATCCCAGGCAAAGGAGATGGTTAGAGCTCATCAAGGATTATGATATGAGATTGCAGTATCACCCCGGAAAGGCTAACATAGTAGCCGACGCGTTGAGCCGTAAGAGCCATGTTAATACACTCATGACCGCAGGACTGCCAAAGGAGTTAGCCGAGGACTTTTGCAAACTATGTTTGGAGATAGTTCTGAGAGGCTATGTAGCAACATTGGAAATTCAGTCGACCTTGATGGATAAGATCAGAGAAGCTCAGAAGACCGACAAGGAGATTGCTGAGATAAAGGAGAGGTTGGGCAAAGGAAAAGCCAAGGGATTTCGTGAGGATGAGCACGATACCCTCTGGTTTGAGGACCGCGTATATGTACCCAATGACCCAGAGATCAGGAAGTTGATTTTGCAAGAGGCCCATGATTCGCCGTATTCAATTCACCCAGGGAATACCAAGATGTACTTGGATTTGAAGGAGACTTTCTGGTAGACTGGAATGAAGAAGGATATTGCCGAGTATGTAGCAGTTTGTGATGTATGTCAGAGAGTAAAAGCAGAGCATCAGAAACCAGCAGGGTTGTTGCAACCATTATCGATACCCAAATAGAAGTGGGATAAGCTAGGCATGGATTTTTATTAAGGGATTGCCCATGACTCGTTCAGGCTATGACTCGATTTGGGTGATAGTCGATCGTTTGACAAAGGTAGCTCATTTCATTCCAATGAAGACTACGTACACCAGTGCCAAATTGGCCAAGATTTACATGACCAGGATCATATGTCTGCATGGAGTTCCAAGGAGCATTGTATCAGATAGAGGAACCCAGTTCACCTCAAAGTTCTGGAATCAGTTGCACAAAACCTTGGGTACCAGGCTAGAGTTCAGTACCGCTTTTCATCCGCAGACAGATGGACAGACCGAGAGAGTCAATCAGATTTTAGAGGATATGCTGAGAGCTTGTGCGCTAGATTGTGGATCTAGTTAGGACGACAATTTGCCGTATGCGGAGTTCTCTTACAACAACAGTTATCAATCCAGTTTGAAGATGGCCCCTTTCGAAGCCTTATACGGAAGGAGGTGCAGAACCCCGTTGTCTTGGGACGAAGTTGGAGACCGTCAGTTGTTTGGACCAGATTTGATTAAAGAGTCTGAACGGAAAGTGAAGTCGATTCGCGACAGGCTCAAGGTAGCCCAGTCCAGGCAGAAAAGCTATGCTGATGCAAAACGCAAGGAGACAGTTTATAGAGTCGGGGATAGAGTTTATCTTCGGGTATCTCCACTTCGAGGAGTTAAGCGTTTTGGTGTTAAAGGAAAGTTAGCGCCACGTTTTGTGGGACCATACAAAGTTTTGGAACGTATGTGAGAGGTTGCCTACAAGTTGGAATTGCCTCAGTGATTGTCAGGAGTTCACGACATGTTTCACATTTTCCAGTTGAAGAAGTGCCACGCAGAGATGGCTGATATACCACTGAGAGATACAGTGCCACTAGAGGCGATTCAGTTGGACAGTGATTTGACCTATGAGGAGAAACCAGTTAAGATCCTTGAGTATGCCAGCCGAGTCACCCGCAGCAAGGTTATCAAGTTCTGTAAGGTTCAGTGCAGCCACCACACCGAGGATGAAGCCACCTGCGAGCTAGAAGAAAATTTGCTGAAGGACCACCCTCACCTATTTTCTAGTCAATCCGAATCTCGAGGGCGAGATTCATCTTAAGGGGGGTAGGTTTGTAACATCCCAAATTTTCAATTTGGAATGTTATACATAGATCATCATTGCATATCATATTTTATTTGCATTTTGCCTTGATCCTAGAAATCCCACGCAACTCAAGGACCCATGGAGAGAGTTGGGGATCTCGTTATTTTCATATTTGAGTTTTTCTCAAATTTTGAAAATAGGATCATTTGATTTTATTTATTCTATCTTCAATTATTTCAATAAAAAAATATGAGAGAGGGAATAAAATGACTTTCCCAAAATAAAGAAATAATGAGGATTTAATAAAAAATCAAATAAGATTTATTTTGGTGTTTTTGCTATTTTATTTGAATTTAGGAAAAAATGCACAATTTTCAAAAATGCATTTTAGGACCAAAAAAATGTTCATCTTGTTCTAAATATTTTATTTGGACGATGAAAATTTATTTTGGGTATTTTAGATTTTATTTATTTTTCTAGATTTTTTTCCGTTTGGCGTAATATTTAAAAAAAACGCGCCCGCGCCCGACTGGGCCGAAGCCCAGCCGAGCCAGGCCGGCCCAACAAAGCGCCGCCTCCTCCCCTCGTGCGCGCCGCTGTGCGCGGCACGGACACCGAGGAGAGTCTGAGCCGGACTCCTCCCCGGGCGCCCCCTCGCCCAAGCCACCACCACCGCCCCCCCTATATAAAGCGCCGCCGCCGCCCCCCCCTTGGAGCCCCAAGCCGCCGCCGCTGCCGCCGAAGCCCCGCCGCCGCTTGTCACCGCCGCCGGAGCCGCCGCCCGAGCAGCCGAGCCCCGTAGCTGAATCGCCGCCGCCCCTCACCACCCCGCCGGAGCTGCCCCACCCCGCCGGAGTGCCTCGCCGAGGTACTACCCGAGCCGCCGCCACCGGACCGTTTTTTAGAAAACCACTTCGGTTTTTTTGAGAAAAACCCTAGATTCGTTTTTTAGATCGGTTTATTTTTTTCTCGGCTTATTTATTTAGTGAGGTTCGCTCGTTCATTCGTTTAACGAACGTATCCGTCGTTTAGATCCAGATAACGAACGTTTGTTCGTTAATCTATTCGTCGTTTTTCTTTTTCTCGGGTTTATTCCGCGATTTTTCTGATCGTGATTTCTGATCGGATTTTCGTTTTAGTTTATCTTTTCGCTCGTTTATCGGAATCAGACGATTCAAGCGCCTAGAGTTTCGTCTCGAAACCCTCTTTCCGAATAATCTAACTCAAACAAGTTTTGCTTCCGTAAAATTTGACTTAGGTCCATATTAGTAATCGAAGCTTATTTCTTTCACCGTTTGAGTTTTGTTTGTTCATTTGATTTGATTCTTTTTGCAAACCGGAGTTCTTAAGTTGAACTTTCTGGTTAGATCTCTTATTCGAGTTTTACCCGTGCATTAGATGAGTACTTATTGTATGCTTGTTTGCTTGTTTGTTTGCGATAGAGTACCCGGGTTGCGCCGCTTGCTACTTCGAATCCCTAGGTTTCGCGAATCATCAGCAAGGCAAGTAAGACTTTGATCATACCTCCTTACTACCCAGTTTTTATGCATTAGATCAATCCTCAAACAATTGCATGATTAGGATCTGATTAATATGTGGGTTTTGGGGAAGTAGATGAGGTAGTACCTATTACCTGTTTTATTATCAAACCCTTGGGAGTTACTTCTACGTTTGCTTATTATGCCATGCTATGCTAGTAGACGTGGATTGGTGAGTGAATTTTTCCATGACAGATGTGAGATTGTTAATTAATGGTTTATTTAAGGTGGCAACTTTAATACACATCTGGGTGGATTGAGGCACTTGGGTATTCCAGGATTGCCTGTTTGTTTTTGGACCGCCACCCAGGCTCAAAGGGATCATAAGATTATTCATGCTAGAAACTTCCGTGTGCAGCCACATGCTATTATGGGCTGTAGCATAGTTGATTAAGTCGTGCGAACTCTTACAGTGGTAGACTAGCAGATGTAGGGGAAAGTAGGTGTACAGGTCTACCCATCGTAAGGTGCTAGCGCTTCTGAAAGACTATGTCTCGGTCATCCGTTTCTCAAACACCATGTAGTGCTAGAAAACCAACGGAGGAGATCGAGTCATGTGGGGAAAAGTGCACAAACCTCTGCAATGTGTATAAACTAATCATGATTAGCCGTGTCCCTGGTTATGGACGTCTTGAGTATCTAGTACTTGAATTATCATGTGAATCTCATCATGTTACTTTAATTAATATTGTTGGATTTGTTTAATGATGATGCTTAATTGGGATTGAGAATGCTGTCAACCATTCTCAATGTTTAACAACCACCATGATAATTAAATAAATTTATTCCTTTGCAGTAGGAAAAAAACTGGCTTTACGCAAAACTGTAACCATAGAGCTATCCTCCAAGCCAAATATGCATGTAGTATAGATTTATTCTTTCATTACTCTCTATGTGTTATTTTGCCAGCATATTCCATGTGCTGGCCCGTTTTCGGGCTACAATCTTCATGTTGCAGACTTTTCAGACGACCAGTAAGATGCCTTAGGATCGTGGTTCTATACTCAGTGATGCCGTTGGAGTTGATGGACTCACTTATCTTCCAAGCCTTCCGCTGTTATCGTTATTAGATGGCCTTAAGCCATATTTATTATAATAAGTTCTCTTTGAAGACATTCGATGTAATAAGTGTGTGATTGCTACTCTGTTATAAATCCTTCAAGTACTGTGCGTATCAGCATTACTGATCCAGGGATGACACTGATGCATAGAGATTAGACTGTTTGAGGTCTGGTCGCTACATTAAGTGTAAGAGTATTGAAGCAAAATATTTTTCGACAACCATATTTATGGAGGCTGAGTTGGGTAGTAACCCCTCACATATATGGACGACAATTCTTGATGGGAGGGAAGCTCTTGCACAAGGGATGATTAGAAGAATCGGGACTGAAGAATCAACGAGAGTGTGGAAGGATAATTGGTTACCAAGATCAGGAATGATGAAGCCAATGCTTTCTTTGTTGGATGAAAAACCTATTTGGATCTCAGAGCTGATAGAAAGTTCAACGGCATCTTGGGATGAAGATAAGGTGCGATAGGTCTTTCTTCTAGTGGATGTGGATATCATCTTGAGGATTTCACTCTGTACTAGCAGAGTGGAAGATTTTTGGGCATGGGGAGAAGATAAACGAGGCATTTTTTCGGTGAGTTCAGTCTACAAGTTCTTGGCGGGAATGAAGAGGAGGAATGAAGAGCTGCTAAAGTCTATTGGTGGCCGAGTTAACTTTGCAGAAGATGAGAGGGCATGAACCTCGCTGTGGAACCTGAAGATACCATCAAAAATCAAAGTTTTTCTGTGGAGATTAGGCCACGAGAGTATACCCACGAGGGATCTATTACACCACCGGAACATGTCCACCACTAAGATTTGTCCTTTTTGCTCAGCGGAGGATAGTTGGAAGCATGCACTAATAGATTGTGTGATGGCAAGGAGTATATGGTCACTAAGCTCTCAAGAAGCAGTGGAGGCCATGTTACAAAATATGTCTATGAATGCAAGGAACTGGTTGTTCACGATTCATGACGCATTACCGCATGAGGATTTTACCCGTGTGGTGGTAACCTTGCGGGCCATTTGGCGAGCACGACGAAGAGCAGTTCATGAAGACATTTTTGAGAGCCCGTTCGCGACTAATTCCTTCGTCAATACTTTCCTGAGAGACATCCCGATGTTGGAGAAGGACACACCAACTCGGGCAAGGAAGGTAGCACGATCGGCTGCGTGGATGCCTCCTCCAGAGGGCTACGTAAAAATAAATACGGATGCGGCTGTAGCGACAGAAGGTTTGTTTGGCGCGGCTGCGGCTGTGTGTCGTGGCAACGATGACAAGTTCCTGGGAGCAACCGTTTTTATTGCAAAGTTTATATCAGAAGCAGCTACTTTGGAGGCTCTGGCGATCCGAGAAGGTCAAGGGCTAGCACAGGATTTATATATCAACAGAATTCACATTGCATCAGATTGCAAAACTGTGGTCACTGATATTGGGAAGAACTCGAAGTCGGAGTATGGAACTATTATTCATGAAGTCGAGAATCGGTCTAGTTTATTTAATTCATGTAGTATAACTCATGAGTATAGGAGCTCGAATTTCGAGGCTCACAATCTCGCTAAGTATGCTCTAAATCTCGGTTTGGACGCCATGTTTGGTTGGGCCAACCCGGGGATCTGCACTTTTTACCTGTAAACATTCTGGTATCTGAATAAAGCTTGGCGAGTTTGTTTAAAAAAAAAGGACTCGTACCGGCCAGGACAAAACCGCGCCCTGGCTTCAGTCCAAATGTATGACTTTATTCTGGAAACTTCTAATGAATTGGTAAAGACTAATTTGCGGAGGTGAACCTTAGCAGCGTACTCGCTTCATTCAATGAATAAGCTGCACACGCAATTTAGAATCCAAATTTCGCCATAAAATAGACAAGTAACATATATATTAAACCATTGTGAACTTCTTTCGAATACGATAATGGGATAAATTTTATCACATATAACACATATTTAATTGGTCTACTTTTTATCAAAGCTTAATTTAAAAATTAGTTGATTTAATTTTTGAACAAAGTTTAATTAATATAAGTGTGCACCTTATTCAGTGGAATGGAAGGAGTAGCTACTAGTTCACTCAATCACCCGAATTTACGCATGGTTGTCAAGTTAAACTTGTGCTGGCCGCTGAGTCATGGCTGAGGGTGGTGCTTGCAACGTTGTCCCGGTGGAATGATGCTCTCTCATGGCTCCGACAACACTCCTTGCCATGCAAAGTGCTTTTGGCCGTTTCGGTTGTGAAGGCCTTTGGTTCCCTGGACGATGGGTTTCCTACTTTGCTACATGCCTCACGTGTGGTATTCGACGGCCCTGCGTATCTCTGAAGGCTTTATATGGTCGTTGGATGTTGAGCGAAATATATATGTGATTGAAATTTCGAAACATTCACAAGGTTTATAAACCGGCAGTTTTGATTAAATAGGACTAGTCGATCTCCATTTCCTGCCGTGAGATTGGTCACCTTGGCATGCAGATACGACAATGGCTGCGAAATATCTACTAATATCTTCATGCAAAATATCTGCATAGGCCGTCGACCTGATCGGCAATCGTACTGCTCCATTGAAAGACCACCCAACAACATTGCATGCGGCTATGCTGCTCCACCAACACTTCTTGTTGGATCAGTACTGCTACGTGCTACCTATTTGATTCCAAAACATAAACAGCTTTACAATTAGAGCATCTACAATCCGACTTGACAAATTCGGTTCCTAAAATGCCCGCATACGCGTCCGATTGGTTACGCCTTAAATTTTTCTTCTCAATTGGACACCTCAATTAACAAACCTTAAATTCATACAAACTCATGCAACTATGTAAAATGATGCATTACACAGATTGTCCGGCTACTATATGCTATCGGACTATCAAAATTTGACATGTTTAACCCACATACCAGTTCTAGAGAAGATCATCCACAACTGCCCTTGCCCTTTCCGACGCCCTTGTCGTCCTTCTCGCGGAAGTAGCGGTCGAAAAAGCAGTATGGATCGAGCCGGATCTGCTCGTCATCGGAGATGTCCGACTGTCGCTGTCCTCCTTCTCCTCCTTGGGGGGCAGTCCAGCCATGGCACATACCGCCCGATTCTGCTCTTGGGCAAGGGCGTGCGTGTTACTCCGCTGTCTCTTCTTTACAATGCGGGCACAGATGGTTTCCTCCTTTGCGGCTGCCCGCACAGCCGCATCAGCTGCCTGCATGTCGGCAGCGAGGCGGGCCTCGGGCGCCCTCATCCTCTCCTTCCCACGGCTGGCTCACCGCTCCCGGTAGGACTCATACTCCGCGGAACCATTAATGGGGAAAGGGAGATTCAAAGGCTCCCGCGAGGCCCGCAATGATCCAGCGTCGGAGGATCCGAGCGCCCGATGCGCCGATGTGATCGACTCGCGTCGATAGACCCCGTCGTCGGTCGGGCGCTGTCCTCCCGGGACCGGCGGAGTGCAATGGGGATGGCCATTGCCTCCTCCAAACCGCCCGGGACGACACCCCAGTCGACAGATCTGTATTGGTCGTCGTCGGATCCACTGCCCGCCATGTCGTAGATGGCCGGAGATCGCCGGACGGGAGGTTTGGTGGCGGAGGGAAGTGGAGAGAGTGAAGTGCCTAGGGTTTAATCTGGGGGTGGATGGGGAGGAATATATGTATGGTCAGGTGAGCCAGCGCGGGTAGACCTCCCCATATCCGCCTCATATTTGGTCTGAATATGAGAGGTGGCGACCAGCCCAGGCGTTTGAGAAGGATTTGAGGTGTCCGGCTAGGTTGACCTTTTGTGACTGGGCTGCCGGCCCGAGTGTATGAGGGGATTTAAGGCGCGCCCGATTGTAGATGCTCTTACCAGGATATTTTCGCTGATATTTCCACAAAATCATCATCTGTGTTTAGCGAGGAAGAATGTATTAGTTCTGGACGCTTCACAGTAGAGGTATCATGCCTGCATTTGAACAAAAACTCATTTGAGACAAAAACTTGTTCACTTCTGCTTCAGTAGATCTTCCTAAACACATCGATGGCTGAGATTATCCGATACCCTTTTATAATAAAGGGCAGGATGGTTCTTTTCAAAAGTACACCCGTGTTGAGACCTCCTGTGCATGCCCTCCGTACGACTGGGCCGGCCCACCGACGGCAAGGCCACTTACTATTTAAAAGCGCGGTATAAAAATCGTGATAAAATGAAAGAAAGCATACACGACAAATCGAACCCCTAACCTCGTTCAACTAATTAGGCTTCTTACCACTAAGCTACACTGCCACTCCTGATGTTAAGAAGCACGAAACATATAAGGCACCGCTATGGTTCAGGTAGCGTAGCTTCAGACCTGGCCAGGTCTTTCTGCAGGTAGTTTCCTTCGAATCTGCATCAAGGAATCAATTTGTCCCGTTTATCTGCTTCCTAGAATTAATTGATCCCAAAAATTACGGTTGGTTGGAATGGAACGTTGGTCCAGCTTGCTTTCCTCGTCATCTGTTTCTCAAACTAATCAGACCCAAGCAGACTCCCAAAACGAAGCCCTTATCTCATCTCCAATCAGAACCTTGGTGGCAGCAACAAATATGTCTTTATCTTTGTCATCACACGGGTTCCCCAAGTTTACCCAAGGCTTACTTGGATCCGTCCAAGCTCCCCACAACCATCGGATGCGAAGGGCAGTAGCAAATTTTTCCAAGTTGAGAATACCTAGGCCACCATGCATTTTAGATTTGCACACTTGCTCCCAGTTGATTTTGCATTTTCCACCAGAAACCTTGTCACAACTAGCCAAGAGATATGCACGCCGCAGGGAGTCGATCTTTTTCATGACCTCTACAGGGAGGCTTAGCACCGTCAAGTAATATATAGCAATCGCCGTTACAACCGACTTGACAAGCACAACCCTTCCAGGCGATGCGACGTGTTTGCCCATCCAAGGCGTAAGTTGAGCTGCAATCTTATCCTCGAGGGGTTGGAAGTGGATTCTATTTAATCTTTTGATCGACAATGGCAGACCCAGGTATTTCATAGGCAAAGATGATCGGTTATAAGGGCTTGAGGCAAGGAGATCCTCTATCCCCCTCCTTTTCGTCCTGGCGATCGATCCTGTACACCATATTCTCAAGAAGGTTACTGCCCAAGGAAAGCTGCACCCTCTTGGTGGTAACGCTATGACGATTAGGGCGTCCCTCCACGCGGATGACGCGGCTGTTTTTCTTGCTCCCATCAAAACTGAAGTCAAGTTCTTTGTGGACACGCTGGCCCACTTTGCAGAGATTACAGGCCTGCATACCAACTGCTCGAAAAGCCTAGTGGCCCCAATCCGATGTGACAACTTGGATCTGAATGATATCCTCCTCTTCTTCCCGGCCAACCGATCATCTTTCCCTATGAAATACCTGGATCTGCCGTTGTCGATCAAAAGATTAAATAGAATCCACTTCCAACCCCTCGAGGATAAGATTGCAGCTCAACTTACGCCTTGGATGGGCAAACACGTCCCATCGCCTGGAAGGGTTGTGCTTGTCAAGTCGGTTGTAACGGCGATTGCTATATATTACTTGACGGTGCTAAACCTCCCTGTAGAGGTCATGAAAAAGATCGACTCCCTACGGCGTGCATATCTCTGGGCTGGTTGTGACAAGGTTTCTGGTGGAAAATGCAAAATCAACTGGGAGCAAGTGTGCAAATCTAAAATGCATGGTGGCCTACGTATTCTCAACTTGGAAAAATTTGCTACTGCCCTTCGGATTCGGTGGTTATGGGGAGCTTGGACGGATCCAAGTAAGCCTTGGGTAAACTTGGGGAACCCGTGTGGTGACAAAGATAAAGACATATCTGCTGCTGCCACCAAGGTTCTGATTGGAGATGGGATAAGGGCTTCGTTTTGGGAGTCTACTTGGCTGAATGGTATGAGACCCAAAGACATAGCGCCAAATATTTTTGCGATCTCTGCAAGAAAAAATTGCACTGTCCAGAAGGCCTTACATAATAACACATGGGTCTCCAGAGTGCACATTGGTGGGAACCTTGATGTGAACCACATAGCCGAGTTCGTCAACCTTTGGAGTGAGCTATCACACATTCACCTCAACCCCGGCGTGGCTGATTCAATTTCCTGGAAGCTCACCAATGATGGCCAATATTCAGCGGCGACGGCATACCATGCACAATTTCTTGGCCTTATCGACTCAGATATGCCTCTTTTGGTCTGGAAGAACTGGGCTCCTCCCAAATGTAATTTTTTTGCTTGGTTGGCCATCAACAATAGGATCTGGACGATAGACCGGCTTCAGCGTAGGGGCTCGCCCAACTGTAACCTTTGCCCGCTATGCAAACAAACGCCAGAATCAGCAGCTCACCTTCTCTTCCAATGTCGTTACACGGTTAGAGTTTGGGGAATGATCAAAACATGCCTCGGTTTACATGATGTCCATCCTATAGATTGGGGAGGCATGGTTTCAGTCAAGGAGCGGTGGCGCAACATAGCTTCCGGGAGGTCACAATCTCGAAGGGCACTTCTTTCCCTTATGCTTCTTATCTCTTGGGAAATTTGGAAAGAGCGAAGTGCACGTGTGTTCCGCAGCACGGATATTCCGGTCGGGGTGCTTGTGACTTGCGTCAAAGCGGAAGCTTTGCTGTGGTTCCTTGCCGGGGCGAAATATTTGTGTAATATAATGCCGTGAGAGTGATGCTTGTAATCTGGTCTTTTGGCCAAGACTCTTAAACCTTCTTCTTATTCAATGAAAATGGCAAGCCTTTTGCCTTGTTTTTTTTAAAAAAGACCCACAAATCAAGCTACGACATATTCTCTTATTTTGTACTGGATAGAATTTTATTTCTTTCCTTCTAAAGTTAGCTCCCTGTACATGTCACATTTGCTTCCATTGAATAAAGTTTTATGTCCAATGTAACTATTTGTTTATTATTATTTGTCCCGAAACAAACTGTTGTATCAATTTTCTATTATTTTCCATCAAGAAGCATATTTTACTTCTGGTGTTACTCGACCTCGTTACTTCTGACGCCATTGAACTTTGCTTCGATCTAAAGTGAGTCAATTTGATAGAAAATATGATTCCTTAATATTCATAATCTTGCTTTAGTCACACTGCTTTCATATATGCTTATGATATTTGCTCCATATTCATATAATGCGAAACAGCGACAATTTCTGATTTTTTCGTTTATTCATGTCTCTTTCTTTTTTGAAATTTAATATTTCTTTTTTAAACATGTTTAAAATTTTGAAATATTGTTTGAAAACCAAAAAATGTTCTTTTTTTCAAATATTGTTTACAACTTTAAAATATATTCTAGATTGTTATTTGATGGATGTCGGAAATCAACGTGCTTTCAAATGGACCATTCTCGCCCTACCCAAACACCATCCATTGCATATGATCTATTTTTGGATATCCTTCAAATGAACCTAACTTTTGCAAGCAGGTGGGCATGCCCATGGTCGGAATCCATGCCCGGTTTGAACGATGTTCTACATCATATGCAAGTTGCAACATGTCCGGCCATTTATCAGCTTTTATAAGGGGGGAAATCTAGAAAATGCAAGACCTGTCGAATACCTAAACACTTTGGCATGGTGCTTTGAATTGGCCATACAAGGCCATGGAAAAAAATGAGGCCATTTAAGGGATGTCGACAAATGAGGTGCTCCCAAATGGAGACTTCTCGCCAACCCAAACATCCTTCATTCAACATGGTGTATTTTTGGACATCCTTGAAATGATCTCTACTTTTGCAAGCAGGTGCAAATGCCCATTGTAGGCATCATGTTAGGTTTGAACAATTTTCGACACCGATGCAAGTTGCAACATGTACAACCAATTATCGACATTTTTTCACCGGAAAAACTTCAAAAAATGCAAAACTTATAAAAAAATGAAACAACTTGGTATAGTGGCTTAAATTGGTCATATAATGCCATGAAAAGATGAAGCCATTTCAAGGATATCGAGAAACAACGTGCTCCCAGATGGAGCTTTCTGACCAATGCGAAGGCCCTTCGTTCAACATGATCTATTTTTCGACATCTTTGAAATGACCTCAACTTTTTTCAAGTAGGTGGACATGCCGATGTAGGAATTCATGCCAGACACCGATGCAAGCTGCGACACGTCCGACCATTCCTCGGCCTTTTTTCACCGGAAAAGCTCCAGAAAAGGCAAAACTTGTCAAAACCCCAATTAAATTTGTGTATGTGTATATCCTTGTTTTGCTTCAGTACATTTTATTTTGCAAAAAGTAAATGTTTCCATCAAACAGAAATATTGTTTTTGCTACATCAGAATATACTCACAATTTATTAAAATGCTACCACAGAGCATAGAAATAATGCTTCTATCGAGGCAAACAATATTTTTATCAATACGGTCAATAAATATGGAATAAATATGTTCTCATCACACCATAAAAAGGATGCTTCTACTGATAAAGAATAATGCTTCCATGCCACTTAAGCTTGTTGGGCTGCACAAAATGCATCTCGAATAACGAAATTCCTATTCTGATCCCGAGACCAAATGCACCCTTGTGAACTGTAAAACTTAAAAAAAATAGTAAACAAAATTAAAAAATCTGATTTTTTTTGGTTGTAAACTTCGACAAATTTTTTGCATGCCTGCAAAATTTGAGCATAAAATGACATTCGTGAAAGTCGTGACAAAAAAAAACAAAATTAGTACTTCAAAATGTTTATAAAACTAGCATTTTTGGAGCATTGATTTTTTTTTGCCACGGTTTCCACGAATGTCATTTTGTGCTGAACTATGGCAAGCATATAGAGCATTTGTCAAAGTTTACAAAGAAAATTCATAACTTTTTTACTTTTTTTTTCGATTTACTGTTCATCATGGTGCATTTGAGCTTAGGAGCAGCTACTCCAGGTCCCTCGAATAATAATTATTCTCTTATATTTGTATGTGTGAAGCAAATCACAACTTACTAGATTTTTTTTATAATAAAGAAAATTTGGCGTGATTTATGGGAAGCAATTTCTGGCTAATGGTCAAGTACTACAAATCTTTTTTTAAGTACTATAAATCTACCATATGTTGATACGTACGTTCAATCAGGAAGCTAGAAAGCAACGAGAGGGTGCATATGTAGCGGACGTGTTTAGCGGAACGATTAACTAGAGCAATGGATTAAGGATCGAGGATCCAAACCAATAAACCATGCGTGGGCCATATTAAAATATTGGACCTCTATAGTCTGATGGGCAGCCCGGTTTTTAACTAAGAGCAGTGTCATATCATAATGATCACAAGAATTAAGGTGGCCTGTTGGTTACCACTTTTCATACGATGGCTAGTGGTCTCGAGTCCGAAGCTAGGTTTGTGCGTATATTTTGAACTTTAATAGAAGAGAACAAAAGGGTGTTAGTGCGAGGAGGGATATATTATGCCTGTCTAAGGACCAAAGGATCTAGGCATCGAGGACCTTCAGATTATATAAGAGGGCATCTCCAACACCGATTTTTAAAACACTTGTATCCGTCCGGACCGTCCGAACCTGTTGCGTCATCCAACACGAGACTGTATCAATCCGTAGAGCGATACGGACGTATTTTCTTCCGCAAACCGGTGATAAATGTGGACGCCGCGTCCGGAGGAACTAACACTGGCCACTGCGCCGTGAAGCGGGTTGACCACCCCTTCGCTTGGACCTGGATGCGACTTTTTAGGTCGAGAGCCGGCGATGCACAGAGCCGCACCGCCCCCCCCCCTCCTCGACCACCGCCCTTGATACGTCTCCATCATATCTATAATTTTTTATTATTTCATGCCAATATTATGAACCTTTCACATATTTTTCGCAACAATTTATATGGTTTATTGGACTTACATATTGATCGAGTGCCCAGTGCCAGTTTGTTTTTGTTGCATGATTTTTGTTTCACAGAATATCCATATCAAACGAAGTCCAAACGCGATAAAAAATTACGAAGAATTATTTTGGAATATATGTGATTTTTGCGAGGTGGAATCAACGCAAACGAAGGCCCACGGCCTCCACTACCCACCAGGGCGCGCCTGGCCCCCCTGACACGCGGTGGTGCCTTGTGGGCACCCCGTAAATCAGTTGGGGCTCTTTTTCGGGCGTAAGAAAGATAATTTATGGAAAAATCATGTAAAAATTTCAGCGCAATTGGAGTTACGAATCTCCAGAAATTTAAGAAACGGTGAACGACTAAAAAACGGGAGAGCGGAACAGAAGAGAACAAAGAGATAGATCCAATCTAAGATGGGCTCCTGCACCTCCACCGCAAAGGAGGCCATGGACCAGAGGTGAAACCCTCCTCCCATCTAGGGGGAGGCCAAGGAAGAAGAAGGAGGGGGCTCTCTCCCCCCTCTCCCTGTGGCGCCGGAGTGCCGCCAGGGCAAGGATCGTGACGGCGATTGTGACACCCCCGATTCAATCGTACACTAATCATACACGTAAATGCATACGATCAAGATCGGGGACTCACAGAAAGATATCACAACACAACTCTAGACACAAATCAAAATAATACAAGCTTTATATTACAAGTCAGGGCCTCGAGGGCTCGAATACATAGCTCGATACACAAGAGTCAGCGGAAGCAATAATATCTGAGTACAGACATAATTTAAACAAGGATGCCTTCAGAAGGCTAGCACAAAAGCAACAACGATCGAAGAGGCAAGGCCTCCTGCCTGGGACCTCCTAACTACTCCTGGTCGTCGCGGTCTCCACGTAGTAATATCCGTCGACGGTGGCATCTGGCTCCAGGGATCCACCATCTGGTTGCATCAACGGGAAAGAAGAAGGGGGAAAAGGGGTAGCAAAGCAACCGTGAGTACTCATCCAAAGTACTCGCAAGCATCAGATCTATACTAAGTATGCATTGGTATCAAAATGGAAGGTTTGTATCTGTGGACTGAACTGCGGAATGCCAGAATAGAGGGGGGAAGGCCTAGCCTATCGAAGACTAGCATCTTCAAGCAGCTCCGAGCATCTTGCAGCATGTAGGAGAGTAAAGAATAGCAGTTTATATTTAACAAAGATGTTGTAACATCAACACCCAGAGATCCTTCCTCGACTCCCTACGAGAAAGCAATCCCGGAGCCACATATCGATCACATATCAAGTATCCATTTCTAGTTGTATAAGATCAGGATATAAGTCTGAACGTCCATTACCGTGGACACGGTATTCGAACATATATCTTCCCTACAGGGGTGCATCACGTTACCCAACACGCTCGATCACTCTGGCCGGACACACCTTTCTGGGGTCAATGGCCTGCCTCGGAAGATCAACATGTTGCATCCCTACCTAGGCTCAGCAGAGAGGTCCCCGCCGGTCTACATCCTAAGCGCTCCGTGGTCTTGGGCCCATTGCCCGCAACACTCCGGATCATTGTGCGCAGGGTGAATACCAGCACCGCCTCGGATGGCCAGCCCGATCCGACCGTGCCGCAATCCAAATCGCAATCCAAATTCAAGATCAAACTAAAGTCCAAAATTCATATTTCTCAGACCTGTAAAATAAAATGTTCAAAGTGGGACAAATATTCCATAGCCAATTTATGGTGCTGACCCAACACTTTTGTAAAGTGTTTTAATGCCCTTTAATAATTAAAACCGCGGCTGAAATCAATCATTAAATGCCTTTCCATTTATGACAAATTCAAACAAACTCGAAAGCCTCCCAAACTTTTTGTGGATGTGCTAGATAATGCAAGGTATTTATGTGGCCAAGTCCCACTTTTTACAAAATACATTTGCTAGCTAAAAGAAAATGTAGAAAGAAAGAACAAATGAAGAGAAAAAGAAGAAAACAACAAGAGTCCCCCCAGCTCACTGGGCCTCAGCCCAGCTGGACCGCTAGCCAGCCCAACCCCACCCGGTCGATCAACTTGTTCCCCCGACCGTGCCGCTATAGGGACGGGTCGCCCCGGACCACCTCGCCGGCGCCGACGCCGGGAGGGGATAAGGGCACCACACCCCGACCTCCTTGGTCTCCCCACCTCCCCACTCACCCTCACTCACCTCGCCCCTCTCGCCTAGATACACCTCTCCCCCCTCTCTCGATATGGAGGAAGGATCGGCGCGCCCGTCGCCGTCTGCCTCGCGCCATCATGTCCACCCCTCGTCTCGCCAGCTTACCTTCAAGCGTCGTCGCGTTCGACTACGTCGACCTCGCACGCTGGATCGGGACGGAGCGCACCACAACGTCGTCTCATCCGCCTCCATTGCCGTCGATCTTCTCCAACGCCGGGCGCCAACGAGCCTCCCTCGAGCCGCCTTTTGCACACCTACAAGCTCCCGGTGAGCCGCACGTCCCCTCCTCCCTTTTCTCATCTGCTCCCGTTGCCGAACACCACTCGTAGCCGCCGTCGGACGTCGCCCCTGTCGACGTGATCACCGACCCATCTTCACGCCCCCAGCATCACCTCCCGCACCCCCGCTCCGGCCACCACCTGCGGTCACCGCCCCGCACGTGCCCGGTGGCCATGATCGCGCTCACGACGCGCACCTCGCCCAAACGCCGCCGCGCCTGCGCTCCCGCTCCATCCCGTGGCCTCTAGCTCCGGCCCGCCTCCTCTGTCGCGCCACTGCGCCCTCCCACGCTCATCGTTGCCCGCGGCAGTGGCTGAGGCCACGCCCGCTGGCGCCGGTTTGCGCGCCCGCCCCTCGCCGTGGCTCCGGCTAGCCGCGCCGGTGTCGCCCCTTGCTGCGGCCTCGCTCACCGTTTCACTCGCTCGGGTCTGCCCCCTCGGGCTCGCGCCCGCATCTGCTGCACAAGCATGCCCGCTACCCCCCCCCCGGGCCACTGACCAAGGGGCCCCACGCCCCTGTTGTAAAAAAATATTTTTTAAAATAAATAAATAAGTTAATTAATTAATTGAAAATTTATTTAACCTAATTAACCAAGGTTTAATTAGCTAATCATTGGTTTAATTGTAGACGATAATTAATTAACTAGACCTAGTCTATGACAGGGGGCCCTACCCCCTGTTGACCAGTCAAACATTGACTGGTCAACTGGGTCCCCCTGACCCACATGTCACCCTCTGGTACACTTATGTGTACACAAATCTGGGTGCACCTAGCATTTACTGTTGGGGAACGTAGTAATTTCAAAAAAAATCCTACGCACACGCAAGATCATGGTGATGCTTAGCAACGAGAGGGGAGAGTGTTGTCCACGTACCCTCGTAGACCGAAAGCGGAAGCGTTAGAACAACGCGGTTGATGTAGTCGTACGTCTTCACGGCCCGACCGATCAAGCACCGAAACTATGACACCTCTGAGTTCTAGCACACGTTCAGCTCGATGATGATCCCCGTACTCCGATCGAGCAGAATGTCGGGGAAGAGTTCCTTCAGCACGACGGCGTGGTGACGATCTTGATGTTCTACCATCACAGGGCTTCGCCTAAGCACCGCTACAATATTATTGAGGAGGACTATGGTGGAGGGGGGCACCGCACACGGCTAAGAGATCAAGAGATCAATTGTTGTGTCTATGGGGTGCCCCCCTCCCCCGCATATAAAGGAGTGGAGGAGGGGCCGACCATGGGGGGTGGCGCGCCCTAGGGGGGAGTCCAACCCCAACCGGGAGTAGGACTCCCCCTTTTCCTATTAGGAGAGGGAGAGGGAAGGAGGGGGGGGGGAGGGAAGAAGGAAAGGAGGGGCCGGCCCCCCTCCCAATTCTGATTGGGCTTGGGGGGAGGGGCGCCCCCTCCTTTGCTTCTTCTCCCTCCTTTCCACTAAGGCCCAATAAGGCCCATATACCTCCCGGGGGGTTTCAGTAACCTCCCGGAGCTCCGGTATTGTCCGAATCTCACCCGGAACCTTTCCGGTGTCCAAATATAGTCGTCCAATATATCGATCTTTATGTCTCGACCATTTCGAGACTCCTCGTCAAGTCCCTGATCACATACGGGACTCCAAACAACCTTCGGTACATCAAAACTCATAAAATCATAATAAAACTGTCAACGAAACCTTAAGTGTGCGGACCCTACGGGTTTGAGAACTATGTAGACATGACCGAGACTCGTTTCCGGTCAATAACCAATAGCGGAACCTGGATGCTCATATTGGCTCCTACATATTCTACGAAGATCTTTATCGATCAAACCACATAACAACATACATTGTTCCCTTTGTCATCGGTATGTTACTTGCCCGAGATTCGATCGTCGGTATCCAATACCTAGTTCAATCTCATTACTGGCAAGTCTCTTTACTCGTTACGTAATGCATCATTCCGTAACTAACTCATTAGCTACATTGCTTGCAAGGCTTATAGTGATGTGCATTACTGAGAGGGCCCAGAGATACCTCTCCGACAATCGGAGTGACAAAACCTAATCTCGAAATACGCCAACCCAACATGTACCTTTGGAGACACCTGTAGAGCTTCTTTATAATCACCCAGTTACGTTGTGACGTTTGGTAGCACACAAAGTGTTCCTCCGGTAAACGGGAGTTGCATAATCTCATAGTCATAGGAACATGTATAAGTCATGAAGAAAGCAATAGCAACATACTAAACGATCGGGTGCTAAGCTAACTGAATGGGTCATGTCAATCACATCATTCTCCTAATGATATGATCCCGTTAATCAAATGACAACTCATGTCTATGGCTAGGAAACATAACCATGTTTGATTAATGAGCTAGTCAAGTAGAGGCATACTAGTGACATTAAGTTTGTCTATGTATTCACACATGTATCATGTTTCCAATTAATACAATTCTAGCATGAAAAATAAACATTTATCATGATATGAGGAAATAAATAATAACTTTATTATTGTCTCTAGGGCATATTTTCTTCAGTCTCCCACTTGCATTAGAGTCAATAATCTAGATTACACAATAATGATTCTAACACCCATGGAGTCTTGGTGTTGATCATGTTTTGCTCGTGGAAGAGGCTTAGTCAACGGGTCTGCAACATTCAGATCCGTATGTATCTTGCAAATCTCTATGTCTCCCACCTAGACTTGGTCCCAGATGGGATTGAAGCGTCTCTTGATGTGCTTGGTCCTCTTGTGAAATCTGGATTCCTTTGCCAAGGCAATTGCACCAGTATTGTCACAGAAGATCTTCATTGGTCCCGATGCACTAGGTATGACACCTAGATCGGAAATGAACTCCTTCATACAGACTCCTTCATTTGCTGCTTCCGAAGCAGCTATGTATTCCGCTTCGCATGTAGATCCCGCCACGACACTTTGTTTAGAACTGCACCAACTGACAGCTCCACCGTTCAATATAAACACGTATCCGATTTGCGATTTAGAATCGTCCGGATCAGTGTCAAAGCTTGCATCAACATAACCATTTATGACTAGCTCTTTGTCACCTCCATAAACGAGAAACATATCCTTAGTCCTTTTCAGGTATTTCAGGATGTTCTTGACCGCTGTCCAGTGATCCACTCCTGGATTACTTTGGTACCTCCCTGACAAACTTATTGCTAAGCATACGTCAAGTCTGGTACACAGCATTTGCATACATGATAGAGCCTATGGCTGAAGCATAGGGAACATCTTTCATTTTCTCTCTATCTTCTGCTGTGGTCGGGCATTGAGTCTGACTCAACTTCACACCTTGTAACACAGGCAAGAACCCTTTCTTTGCTTGATCCATTTTGAACTTTTTCAAAACTTTATCGAGATATGTGCTTTGTGAAAGTCCAATTAAGCGTCTTGATCTATCTCTATAGATCTTGATGCCCAATATGCAAGTAGCTTCACCGAGGTCTTTCATTGAAAAACTTTTATTCAAGTATCCCTTTATGCTATCTAGAAATTCTATATCATTTCCAATCAACAATATGTCGTCTACATATAATATCAGAAATGCTACAGAGCTCCCACTCACTTTCTTGTAAATACAGGCTTCTCCAAAAGTCCATATAAAACCATATGCCTTGATCACACTATCAAAGCATTTATTCCAACTCCGAGAGGCTTGCACCAGTCCATACATGGATCGCTGGAGCTTGCACACTTTGTTAGCACCTTTTGGATCGACAAAACCTTCCGATTGCATCATATACAACTCTTCTTCCAGAAATCCATTCAGGAATGCAGTTTTGACATCCATTTGCCATATTTCATAATCATAAAATGCAGCAATTGCTAACATGATTCAGACAGACTTAAGCATCGCTACGGGTGAGAAAGTCTCATCGTAGTCAACCCCTTGAACTTGTTGAAAACCTTTCGCAACAAGTCGAGCTTTGTAGACAGTTACATTGCCATCAGCGTCAGTCTTCTTCTTGAAGATCCATTTATTCTCGATGGCTTGCCGATCATCGGGCAAGTCAACCAAAGTCCATACTTTGTTCTCATACATGGATCCCATCTCAGATTTCATGGCATCAAGCCATTTTGTGGAATCTGGGCTCATCATCGCTTCCTCATAGTTCGTAGATTCGCCATGGCCTAGTAACATGACTTCCAGAATAGGATTACCGTACCACTCTGGTGCGGATCTTACTCTGGTTTTGACCTACGAGGTTCGGTAGTAACTTGATCTGAAGTTTCATGATCAATATCATTAGCTTCCTCACTGATTGGTGTAGTTGTCACAGGAACCGGTTCTTGTGATGAACTACTTTCCAACAAGGGAGTAGGTACAGTTACCTCATCAAGTTCTACTTTCCTCCCACTCACTTCTTTCGAGAGAAACTCCTCTAGAAAGGATCTGAATTTAGCAACAAAAATCTTGCCCTCAGATCTGTGATAGAAGGTGTACCCAATAGTCTCTTTTGGGTATCCTATGAAGACACATTTCTCCGATTTGGGTTCGAGGTTATCTGGTTGAAGTTTCTTCACATAAGCATCGCAGCCCCAAACTTTAAGAAACCACAACTTTGGTTTCTTGCCAAACCAAAGTTCATAAGGCGTCGTTTCAACGGATTTTGATGGTGGCCTATTTAACGTGAATGCGACCGTCTCTAAAGCATAACCCCAAAACAATAGCGGTAAATCAGTAAAAGACATCATAGATCGCACCATATCTAGTAAAGTACGATTACGACATTCGGACATACCGTTTCTTTGTGGTGTTCCGGGAGGCGTGAGTTGTGAAACTATTCTGCATTGCTTCAAATGTAAACCAAACTCGTAACTCAAATATTCTCCTCCACGATCAGATCATAGAAACTTTATTTTCTTGTTACGATGATTTTCCACTTCACTCTGAAATTCTTTGAACTTTTCAAATGTTTCAGACTTGTGTTTCATCAAGTAGATATACCCATATCTGCTCAAATCATCTGTGAAGGTGAGAAAATAACGATACCCGCCGCGAGCCTCAATATTCATTGGACCACATACATCAGTATGTATGATTTCCAACAAATCAGTTGCTCACTCCATAGTTCCGGAGAACGGCGTTTTAGTCATCTTGCCCATGAGACACGGTTCGCAAGTACCAAGTGATTCATAATCAAGTGATTCCGGGCATTTGAGAAGGATTTGAGGTGTCCGGCTAGGTTGACCTTTTGTGACTGGGCTGCCGGCCCGAGTGTATGAGGGGATTTAAGGCGCGCCCGATTGTAGAGGCTCTTACCGAGATATTTTCGCTGATATTTCCACAAAATCATCATCTGTGTTTAGCGAGGAAGAATGTATTAGTTCTGGACGCTTCACAGTAGAGGTATCATGCCTGCATTTGAACAAAAACTCATTTGAGACAAAAACTTGTTCACTTCTGCTTCAGTAGATCTTCCTAAACACATCGATGGCTGAGATTATCCGATACCCTTTCATAATAAAGGGCAGGATGGTTCTTTTCAAAAGTACACCCGTGTAGAGACCTCCTGTGCGTGCCCTCCGTACGACTGGGCCGGCCCACCGACGGCAAGGCCACTTACTATTTAAAAGCGCGGTATAAAAATCGTGATAAAATGAGAGAAAGCATACACGACAAATCGGACCCCTAACCTCGTTCAACTAATTAGGCTTCTTACCACTAAGCTACACTGCCACTCCTGATGTTAAGAAGCACGAAACATATAAGGCACCGCTATGGTTCAGGTAGCGTAGCTTCAGACCTGGCCGGGTCTTTCTGCAGGTAGTTTCCTTCGAATCTGCATCAAGGAATCAATTTGTCCCGTTTATCTGCTTCCTAGAATTAATTGATCCCAAAAATTACAGTTGGTTGGAATGGAACGTTGGTCCAGCTTGCTTTCCTTGTCATCTGTTTCTCAAACTAATCAGACCCAAAGCAGACTCCCAAAACGAAGCCCTTATCTCATCTCCAATCAGAACCTTGGTGGCAGCAACAAATATGTCTTTATCTTTGTCATCACACGGGTTCCCCAAGTTTACCCAAGGCTTACTTGGATCCGTCCAAGCTCCCCACAACCATCGGATGCGAAGGGCAGTAGCAAATTTTTCCAAGTTGAGAATACCTAGGCCACCATGCATTTTAGATTTGCACACTTGCTCCCAGTTGATTTTGCATTTTCCACCAGAAACCTTGTCACAACCAGCCAAGAGATATGCACGCCGCAGGGAGTCGATCTTTTTCATGACCTCTACAGGGAGGCTTAGCACCGTCAAGTAATATATAGCAATCGCCGTTACAACCGACTTGACAAGCACAACCCTTCCAGGCGATGCGACGTGTTTGCCCATCCAAGGCGTAAGTTGAGCTGCAATCTTATCCTCGAGGGGTTGGAAGTGGATTCTATTTAATCTTTTGATCGACAATGGCAGACCAAGGTATTTCATAGGCAAAGATGATTGGTTATAAGGGCTTGAGGCAAGGAGATCCTCTATCCCCCTCCTTTTCGTCCTGGCGATCGATCCTGTACACCATATTCTCAAGAAGGTTACTGCCCAAGGAAAGCTGCACCCTCTTGGTGGTAACGCTATGACGATTAGGGCGTCCCTCCACGCGGATGACGCGGCTGTTTTTCTTGCTCCCATCAAAGCTGAAGTCAAGTTCTTTGTGGACACGCTGGCCCACTTTGAAGAGATTACATGCCTGCATACCAACTGCTCGAAAAGCCTAGTGGCCCCAATCCGATGTGACAACTTGGATCTGAATGATATCCTCCTCTTCTTCCCGGCCAACCGATCATCTTTCCCTATGAAATACCTGGGTCTGCCGTTGTCGATCAAAAGATTAAATAGAATCCACTTCCAACCCCTCGAGGATAAGATTGCAGCTCAACTTACGCCTTGGATGGGCAAACACGTCCCATCGCCTGGAAGGGTTGTGCTTGTCAAGTCGGTTGTAACAGCGATTGCTATATATTACTTGACGGTGCTAAACCTCCCTGTAGAGGTCATGAAAAAGATCGACTCCCTACGGCGTGCATATCTCTGGGCTGGTTGTGACAAGGTTTCTGGTGGAAAATGCAAAATCAACTGGGAGCAAGTGTGCAAATCTAAAATGCATGGTGGCCTACGTATTCTCAACTTGGAAAAATTTGCTACTGCCCTTCGGATTCGGTGGTTATGGGGAGCTTGGACGGATCCAAGTAAGCCTTGGGTAAACTTGGGGAACCCGTGTGATGACAAAGATAAAGACATATCTGCTGCTGCCACCAAGGTTCTGATTGGAGATGGGATAAGGGCTTCGTTTTGGGAGTCTACTTGGCTGAATGGTATGAGACCCAAAGACATAGCGCCAAATATTTTTGCGATCTCTGCAAGAAAAAATTGCACTGTCCAGAAGGCCTTACATAATAACACATGGGTCTCCAGAGTGCACATTGGTGGGAACCTTGATGTGAACCACATAGCCGAGTTTGTCAACCTTTGGAGTGAGCTATCACACATTCACCTCAACCCCGGCGTGGCTGATTCAATTTCCTGGAAGCTCACCAATGATGGCCAATATTCAGCGGCGACGGCATACCATGCACAATTTCTTGGCCTTATCGACTCAGATATGCCTCTTTTGGTCTGGAAGAACTGGGCTCCTCCCAAATGTAAATTTTTTGCTTGGTTGGCCATCAACAATAGGATCTGGACGACAGACCGGCTTCAGCGTAGGGGCTGGCCCAACTGTAACCTTTGCCCGCTATGCAAACAAACGCCAGAATCAGCAGCTCACCTTCTCTTCCAATGTCGTTACACGGTTAGAGTTTGGGGAATGATCAAAACATGGCTCGGTTTACATGATGTCCATCCTATAGATTGGGGAGGCATGGTTTCAGTCAAGGAGCGGTGGCGCAACATAGCTTCCGGGAGGTCACAATCTCGAAGGGCACTTCTTTCCCTTATGCTTCTTATCTCTTGGGAAATTTGGAAAGAGCGAAGTGCACGTGTGTTCCGCAGCACGGATATTCCGGTCGGGGTGCTTGTGACTTGCGTCAAAGCGGAAGCTTTGCTGTGGTGCCTTGCCGGGGCGAAATATTTGTGTAATATAATGCCGTGAGAGTGATGCTTGTAATCTGGTCTTTTGGCCAAGACTCTTAAACCTTCTTCTTATTCAATGAAAATGGCAAGCCTTTTGCCTTGTTTTTTTTAAAAAAGACCCACAAATCAAGCTACGACATATTCTCTTATTTTGTACTGGATAGAATTTTATTTCTTTCCTTCTAAAGTTAGCTCCCTATACATGTTACATTTGCTTCCATTGAATAAAGTTTTATGTCCAATGTAACTATTTGTTTATTATTATTTGTCCCGAAACAAACTGTTGTATCAATTTTCTATTATTTTCCATCAAGAAGCATATTTTACTTCTGGTGTTACTCGACCTCGTTACTTCTGACGCCATTGAACTTTGCTTCGATCTAAAGTGAGTCAATTTGATAGAAAATATGATTCCTTAATATTCATAATCTTGCTTTAGTCACACTGCTTTCATATATGCTTATGATATTTGCTCCATATTCATATAATGCAAAACAGCGACAATTTCTGATTTTTTCGTTTATTCATGTCTCTTTCTTTTTTGAACTTTAATATTTCTTTTTTAAACATGTTTAAAATTTTGAAATATTGTTTGAAAACCAAAAAATGTTCTTGTTTACAACTTTAAAATATATTCTAGATTGTTATTTGATGGATGTCGGAAATCAACGTGCTTTCAAATGGACCATTCTCGCCCTACCCAAACACCATCCATTGCATATGATCTATTTTTGGATATCCTTCAAATGAACCTAACTTTTGCAAGCAGGTGGGCATGCCCATGGTAGGAATCCATGCCCGGTTTGAACGATGTTCTACATCATATGCAAGTTGCAACATGTCCGGCCATTTATCGGCTTTTATAAGGGGGGAAATCTAGAAAATGCAAGACCTGTCGAATACCTAAACACTTTGGCATGGTGCTTTGAATTGGCCATACAAGGCCATGGAAAAAAATGAGGCCATTTAAGGGATGTCGACAAATGAGGTGCTCCCAAATGGAGACTTCTCGCCAACCCAAACATCCTTCATTCAACATGGTGTATTTTTGGACATCCTTGAAATGATCTCTACTTTTGCAAGCAGGTGCAAATGCCCATTGTAGGCATCATGTTAGGTTTGAACAATTTTCGACACCGATGCAAGTTGCGACATGTACAACCAATTATCGACATTTTTTCACCGGAAAAACTTCAAAAAATGCAAAACTTATAAAAAAATGAAACAACTTGGTATAGTGGCTTAAATTGGTCATATAATGCCATGAAAAGATGAAGCCATTTCAAGGATATCGAGAAACAACGTGCTCCCAGATGGAGCTTTCTGACCAATGCGAAGGCCCTTCGTTCAACATGATCTATTTTTCGACATCTTTGAAATGACCTCAACTTTTTTCAAGTAGGTGGACATGCCGATGTAGGAATTCATGCCAGACACCGATGCAAGCTGCGACACGTCCGACCATTCCTCGGCCTTTTTTCACCGGAAAAGCTCCAGAAAAGGCAAAACTTGTCGAAACCCCAATTAAATTTGTGTATGTGTATATCCTTGTTTTGCTTCAGTACATTTTATTTTGCAAAAAGTAAATGTTTCCATCAAACAGAAATATTGTTTTTGCTACATCAGAATATACTCACAATTTATTAAAATGCTACCACAGAGCATAGAAATAATGCTTCTATCGAGGCAAACAATATTTCTATCAATACGGTCAATAAATATGGAATAAATATGTTCTCATCACACCATAAAAAGGATGCTTCTACTGATAAAGAATAATGCTTCCATGCCACTTAAGCTTGTTGGGCTGCACAAAATGCATCTCGAATAACGAAATTCCTATTCTGATCCCGAGACCAAATGCACCCTTGTGAACTGTAAAACTTAAAAAAAATAGTAAACAAAATTAAAAAATCTGATTTTTTTTGGTTGTAAACTTCGACAAATTTTTTGCATGCCTGCAAAATTTGAGCATAAAATGACATTCGTGAAAGTCGTGACAAAAAAAAACAAAATTAGTACTTCAAAATGTTTATAAAACTAGCATTTTTGGAGCATTGATTTTTTTTTTGCCACGGTTTCCACGAATGTCATTTTGTGCTGAACTATGGCAAGCATATAGAGCATTTGTCAAAGTTTACAAAGAAAATTCATAATAATTATTCTCTTATATTTGTATGTGTGAAGCAAATCACAACTTACTAGATTTTTTTTATAATAAAGAAAATTTGGCGTGATTTATGGGAAGCAATTTCTGGCTAATGGTCAAGTACTACAAATCTTTTTTTAAGTACTATAAATCTACCATATGTTGATACGTACGTTCAATCAGGAAGCTAGAAAGCAACGAGAGGGTGCTTATGTAGCGGACGTGTTTAGCGGAACGATTAACTAGAGCAATGGATTAAGGATCGAGGATCCAAACCAATAAACCATGCGTGGGCCATATTAAAATATTGGACCTCTATAGTCTGATGGGCAGCCCGGTTTTTAACTAAGAGCAGTGTCATATCATAATGATCACAAGAATTAAGGTGGCCTGTTGGTTACCACTTTTCATACGATGGCTAGTGGTCTCGAGTCCGAAGCTAGGTTTGTGCGTATATTTTGAACTTTAATAGAAGAGAACAAAAGGGTGTTAGTGCGAGGAGGGATATATTATGCCTGTCTAAGGACCAAAGGATCTAGGCATCGAGGACCTTCAGATTATATAAGAGGGCATCTCCAACACCGATTTTTAAAACACTTGTATCCGTCCGGACCGTCCGAACCTGTTGCGTCATCCAACACGAGACTGTATCAATCCGTAGAGCGATACGGACGTATTTTCTTCCGCAAACCGGTGATAAATGTGGACGCCGCGTCCGAAGGAACTAACACTGGCCACTGCGCCGTGAAGCGGGTTGACCACCCCTTCGCTTGGACCTGGATGCGACTTTTTAGGTCGAGAGCCGGCGATGCACAGAGCCGCACCGCCCCCCCCCCCTCCTCGACCACCGCCCTTGATACGTCTCCATCATATCTATAATTTTTTATTATTTCATGCCAATATTATGAACCTTTCACATATTTTTCGCAACAATTTATATGGTTTATTGGACTTACATATTGATCGAGTGCCCAGTGCCAGTTCGTTTTTGTTGCATGATTTTTGTTTCACAGAATATCCATATCAAACGAAGTCCAAACGCGATAAAAAATTACGAAGAATTATTTTGGAATATATGTGATTTTTGCGAGGTGGAATCAACGCAAACGAAGGCCCACGGCCTCCACTACCCACCAGGGCGCGCCTGGCCCCCCTGACACGCGGTGGTGCCTTGTGGGCACCCCGTAAATCAGTTGGGGCTCTTTTTCGGGCGTAAGAAAGATAATTTATGGAAAAATCATGTAAAAATTTCAGCGCAATTGGAGTTACGAATCTCCAGAAATTTAAGAAACGGTGAACGACTAAAAAACGGGAGAGCGGAACAGAAGAGAACAAAGAGATAGATCCAATCTAAGATGGGCTCCTGCACCTCCACCGCAAAGGAGGCCATGGACCAGAGGTGAAACCCTCCTCCCATCTAGGGGGAGGCCAAGGAAGAAGAAGGAGGGGGCTCTCTCCCCCCTCTCCCTGTGGCGCCGGAGTGCCGCCAGGGCAAGGATCGTGACGGCGATTGTGACACCCCCGATTCAATCGTACACTAATCATACACGTAAATGCATACGATCAAGATCGGGGACTCACAGAAAGATATCACAACACAACTCTAGACACAAATCAAAATAATACAAGCTTTATATTACAAGTCAGGGCCTCGAGGGCTCGAATACATAGCTCGATACACAAGAGTCAGCGGAAGCAATAATATCTGAGTACAGACATAATTTAAACAAGGATGCCTTCAGAAGGCTAGCACAAAAGCAACAACGATCGAAGAGGCAAGGCCTCCTGCCTGGGACCTCCTAACTACTCCTGGTCGTCGCGGTCTCCACGTAGTAATATCCGTCGACGGTGGCATCTGGCTCCAGGGATCCACCATCTGGTTGCATCAACGGGAAAGAAGAAGGGGGAAAAGGGGTAGCAAAGCAACCGTGAGTACTCATCCAAAGTACTCGCAAGCATCAGATCTATACTAAGTATGCATTGGTATCAAAATGGAAGGTTTGTATCTGTGGACTGAACTGCGGAATGCCAGAATAGAGGGGGGAAGGCCTAGCCTATCGAAGACTAGCATCTTCAAGCAGCTCCGAGCATCTTGCAGCATGTAGGAGAGTAAAGAATAGCAGTTTATATTTAACAAAGATGTTGTAACATCAACACCCAGAGATCCTTCCTCGACTCCCTACGAGAAAGCAATCCCGGAGCCACATATCGATCACATATCAAGTATCCATTTCTAGTTGTATAAGATCAGGATATAAGTCTGAACGTCCATTACCGTGGACACGGTATTCGAACATATATCTTCCCTACAGGGGTGCATCACGTTACCCAACACGCTCGATCACTCTGGCCGGACACACCTTTCTGGGGTCAATGGCCTGCCTCGGAAGATCAACATGTCGCATCCCTACCTAGGCTCAGCAGAGAGGTCCCCGCCGGTCTACATCCTAAGCGCTCCGTGGTCTTGGGCCCATTGCCCGCAACACTCCGGATCATTGCGCGCAGGGTGAATACCAGCACCGCCTCGGATGGCCAGCCCGATCCGACCATGCCGCAATCCAAATCGCAATCCAAATTCAAGTTCAAACTAAAGTCCAAAATTCATATTTCTCAGACCTGTAAAATAAAATGTTCAAAGTGGGACAAAGATTCCATAGCCAATTTATGGTGCTGACCCAACACTTTTGTAAAGTGTTTTAATGCCCTTTAATAATTAAAACAGTGGCTGAAATCAATCATTAAATGCCTTTCCATTTATGACAAATTCAAACAAACTCGAAAGCCTCCCAAACTTTTTGTGGATGTGCTAGATAATGCAAGGTATTTATGTGGCCAAGTCCCACTTTTTACAAAATACATTTGCTAGCTAAAAGAAAATGTAGAAAGAAAGAACAAATGAAGAGAAAAAGAAGAAAACAACAAGAGTCCCCCCACCTCACTGGGCCTCAGCCCAGCTGGACCGCTAGCCAGCCCAACCCCACCCGGTCGATCAACTTGTTCCCCCGACCGTGCCGCTATAGGGACGGGTCGCCCCGGACCACCTCGCCGGCGCCGACGCCGGGAGGGGATAAGGGCACCACGCCCCGACCTCCTTGGTCTCCCCACCTCCCCACTCACCCCCACTCACCTCGCCCCTCTCGCCTAGATACACCTCTCCCCCCTCTGTCGATATGGAGGAAGGATCGGCGCGCCCGTCGCCGTCTGCCTCGCGCCATCATGGCCACCCCTCGTCTCGCCAGCTTACCTTCAAGCGTCGTCGCGTTCGACTACGTCGACCTCGCACGCTGGATCGGGACGGAGCGCACCACAATGTCGTCTCATCCGCCTCCACTGCCGTCGATCTTCTCCAACACCGGGCGCCAACGAGCCTCCCTCGAGCCGCCTTTTGCACACCTACAAGCTCCCGGTGAGCCGCACGTCCCCTCCTCCCTTTTCTCATCTGCTCCCGTTGCCGAACACCACTCGTAGCCGCCGTCGGACGTCGCCCCTGTCGACGTGATCACCAACCCATCTTCACGCCCCCAGCATCGCCTCCCGCACCCCCGCTCCGGCCACCACCTGCGGTCACCGCCCGCACGTGCCCGGTGGCCATGATCGCGCTCACGACGCGCGCCTCGCCCGAACGCCGCCGCGCCTGCGCTCCCGCTCCATCCCGTGGCCTCTAGCTCCGGCCCGCCTCCTCTGTCGCGCCACTGCGCCCTCCCACGCTCATCGTTGCCCGCGGCAGTGGCTGAGGCCACGCCCGCTGGCGCCGGTTTGCGCGCCCGCCCCTTGTCGTGGCTCCGACTAGCCGCGCCGGTGTCGCCCCTTGCTGCGGCCTC
>NC_041383.1:397008529-397079542 GCF_002162155.2 Triticum dicoccoides | reverse complement strand
CTGACCAAGGGGCCCCACGCCCCTGTTGTAAAAAAATATTTTTTAAAATAAATAAATAAGTTAATTAATTAATTGAAAATTTATTTAACCTAATTAACCAAGGTTTAATTAGCTAATCACTGGTTTAATTGTAGATGATAATTAATTAACTAGACCTAGTCTATGACAGGGGGCCCTACCCCCTGTTGACCAATCAAACATTGACTGGTCAACTGGGTCCCCCTGACCCACATGTCACCCTCTGGTACACTCATGTGTACACAAATCTGGGTGCACCTAGCATTTACTGTTGGGGAACGTAGTAATTTCAAAAAAAATCCTATGCACACGCAAGATCATGGTGATGCTTAGCAACGAGAGGGGAGAGTGTTGTCCACGTACCCTCGTAGACCAAAAGCGGAAGTGTCAGAACAACGCGGTTGATGTAGTCGTACGTCTTCACGGCCCGACCGATCAAGCACCGAAACTATGACACCTCTGAGTTCTAGCAAACGTTCAGCTCGATGACGATCCCCGTACTCCGATCCAGCAGAATGTCGGGGAAGAGTTCCGTCAGCACAACGGCGTGGTGACGATCTTGATGTTCTACCGTCGTAGGGCTTCACCTAAGCACCGCTAAAATATTATCGAGGAGGACTATGGTGGAGGGGGGCACCGCACACGGCTAAGAGATCAAGAGATCAATTGTTGTGTCTATGGGGTGCCCCCTCCCTCGTATATAAAGGAGTGGAGGAGGGGGGCGGCCAAGGGGGGTGGCGCGCCCTAGGGGGGAGTCCAACCCCAATCGGGAGTAGGAGCCCCCCTTTTCCTATTAGGAGGGGGAGAGGGAAGGAAGAGGGGGGAGGGAAGAAGGAAAGGGGGCCGGCCCCCCTCCCAATTCGGATTGGGCTTGGGGGAGGGGGGCGCCCCCTCCTTTGCTTCTTCTCCCTCCTTTCCACTAAGGCCCAATAAGGCCCATATACCTCCCAGGGGGTTCTGATAACCTCCCGGAGCTCCGTATTGTCCCAATCTCACCCGGAACCTTTCTGGTGTCCAAATATAGTCGTCCCATATATCGATCTTTATGTCTCGACCATTTCGAGACTCCTCGTCAAGTCCGTGATCACATCCGGGACTCCGAACAACCTTCGGTACATCAAAACACATAAACTCATAATAAAACTATCAACGAAACCTTAAGCGTGCGGACCCTGCGGGTTCGAGAACTATGTAGACATGACCGAGACTCGTTTCCGGTCAATAACCAATAGCGGAACCTGGGTGCTCATATTGGCTCCTACATATTCTACGAATATCTTTATCGGTCAAACCGCATAACAACATACATTGTTCCCTTTGTCATCGGTATGTTACTTGCTCGAGATTCGATCGTCGGTATCCAATACCTAGTTCAATCTCGTTACCGGCAAGTCTCTTTACTCGTTACGTAATGCATCATTCCGTAACTAACTCATTAACTACATTGCTTGCAAGGCTTATAGTGATGTGCATTACTGAGAGGGCCCAGAGATACCTCTCCGACAATCGGAGTGACAAAACCTAATCTCGAAATATGCCAACCCAATATGTACCTTTGGAGACACCTGTAGAGCTCCTTTATAATCACCCAGTTATGTTGTGACGTTTGGTAGCACACAAAGTGTTCCTCTGGTAAACGGGAATTGCATAATCTCATAGTTGCAGGAACTTGTATAAGTCATGAAGAAAGCAATAGCAACATACTAAACGGTCAAGTGCTAAGCTAACGGAATGGGTCAAGTCAATCACATCATTCTCCTAATGATGTGATCCCGTTAATCAAATGACAACACATGTCTATGGTTAGGAAACATAACCATCTTTGATTAATGAGCTAGTCAAGTAGAGGCATACTAGTGACATTAAGTTTGTCTATGTATTCACACATGTATCATGTTTCCGGTCAATACAATTCTAGCATGAATAATAAACATTTATCATGATATGAGGAAATAAATAATAACTTTATTATTGCCTCTAGGGCATATTTCCTTCATTTACTCATTAGTTTCGAATTAAATTAAATTGCAGAATATCTTTAAAACTTCGGAAAATCATAGAAATTAAACCGTAGCTCGGATCGAAAAACTTTCTACATGAAAGTTGCTCAAAACGACGAGGCAAATCCGAATACGCGGTCCGTTCATCTGTCACAGGCCCCTACCATAGCAAACATGCAATCTTTCCCTTCCGTTTCATCTATCTGAAAATGCCGGATTTTGGGAAAACTTTCCTGGATGTTATCCCCCTTCACCGGTATCGTGCAACACTGTGTTAGATCACCCCTAGCTTTATTGTTGTCTTGTTATGCTTATGTTTGTGTGTATTTATGTTTCTTCCCCCTCTGCTCTCCGGTAGACCCTAAGACCGCTGCTGATGCCATGGTGATCGACTACATCATCGACGACCCTCCTTCTTGTCTGAGCAACCATGCAAGCCCTCCCTTTGATCATCCCGATATCGCCCATTCTATACTCTCATGCTTGCATTAGATTTTGCTACTATTATTGTTTGCTCCTATTCTAATGCATAGCCTGCTTTTGTAACCTGCTTTTGTACCTTGCTTGCTTACCCTAAACTGCTTAGTATAGGTTGGTTAGTGATCCACCAGTGACCCCCACATTATCCTTATTGCCCCTGCTTCAACTCTGATGACTCGATCAACGTGATCGATAACCAGAGCCTGACACCTCACATCACATCACGCCCCTTTAGTTGCTCGACTCTGCAGATTTACTATCGAGTACCGAGGGTGATCGCTCATAACACACTCCTGATGATAATTCTGTAGTGTAGCTATTCGGTCATGGTCAACGAGGGTGGTTCCTCGTTCACCATTCCCGATACGGCTCTGTCGTGCAACACCTCAAGTGTGAACCTCGAGGGTGTATCCTCTTACATTCACCTTGATGATTACATCGAGTGGAATCCTCCGTGTGTGATTCCTTGGGTTTTCCCCTTGATGTTTGGACACACAGTTACCTTGACATTACTTGATATCATTGTGGAAGTCGGGTCGGCCCTGAGGGGTACCCACGAGTTGATGTGAAAGTCGGGCGGGCCCGTAGAGCACCCGCGAGTTTTCCACGTGGCACGGCCGGGCAGTCTGGGCCCTTGCCGTAAGTCCACGAGACGGGCGACGGGGTCACATTATCATGAGTCTCTAGTCGTCTCCGCGAGCCCCCAATGCACTAACAGGTTTGGGTATTTGTTCTGAGTTGGCCTCTGGCCTTTACGCACTAACCACCACGCGAGAATAGATATGGGCCTCGACGTTGCAGTGTCAGCCGGTGGCCACAGTGGCCCGAGGCAGACGGCGATGGGCGTGCTGGTCCTTCCTCCAGATCGACAGAGGGGGAGAGGTGGATCTGGGCGAGAGGGGCGAGGTGAGTGGGTGTGAGTGGGGAGGTGGGGAGACCGAGGAGGTCGGGGCGTGACGCCCTTATCCCCTCCCGGCGTTGGCACCAGTGAGGTGGTCCGGGGCGACCCGCCCCTGTAGCGGCACGGTCGAGGGAACATGTCGATCGACCGGTGGGGTTGGGCTGGCGAGCGGTCCAGCTGGGCCGAGGCCCAGTGAGGTGGGGGGAGTCATGTTGTTTTCTTCTTTTTCTCTTCATTTGTTCTTTCTTTCTGCATTTTCTTTTAGCTAGCAAATGTATTTTGTAAAAAGTGGGACTTGGCTGAAGGAAATATGCCCTAGAGGCAATAATAAAGTTATTATTTATTTCCTTATATCATGATAAATGTTTATTATTCATGCTAGAATTTTATTAACCGAAAACATAATACTTGTGTGAATACATAGACAAACATAGTGTCACTAGTAGGCCTCTACTTGACTAGCTCGTTGATAAAAGATGGTTATGTTTCCTAGTCATAGACATGAGTTTTCATTTGATTAACGGGATCACATCATTAGGGGAATGATGTGATTGACTTTACCCATTCCGTTAGCTTAGCACTTGATCGTTTAGTATTCTGCTATTGCTTTCTTCATGACTTATACATGTTCCTATGACTACGATATTATGCAAATCCCGTTTACCGGAGGAAGACTTTGTGTGCTACCAAACGTCACAACGTAACTGGGTGATTATAAAGGTGCTGTACAGGTGTCTCCGAAGGTACTTGTTGGGTTGGCGTATTTCGACATTTGGATTTGTCACTCCGATTGTCGGAGAGGTATCTCTGGGCCGACTCGGTAATGCACATCACTTAAGCCTTGCAAGCATTGCAACTAATGAGTTAGTTGCAGAATGATATATTACGGAACGAGTAAAGAGACTTGCCGGTAACGAGATTGAACTAGGTATTGGAATACCGACGATCGAATCTCGGGCAAGTAACATACCGATGACAAAGGGAACAACGTATGTTGTTATGCAGTTTGACCGATAAAGATCTTCGTAGAATATGTAGAAACCAATATGAGCATCTAGGTTCCGCTATTGGTTATTGACCAGAGACATGTCTCGGTCATGTCTACATAGTTCTCGAACCCGTAGGGTCCGCACGCTTAAAGTTCGTTTATGATCGTAATTAGGGTTTTTGTGTTTTGATGTATCGAAGGTTGTTCGGAGTTTCGGATGTGATCACGGAAATGACGAGGAGTCTCGAAATGGTCGAGACATAAAGATTGATATACTGGAAGCCTATATTTGGATATCAGAATCATTCCGGGTGAAATCGGGATTTTACCGGAGTACCGGGGGGTTACCGGAACCCCCCCGGGGGTTAATGGGCCTACATGGGCCTTAAGGGAGAAGAGGAGAGCCGGCCAGGGCAGGCCGCGCCCCCTCCCCCCTAGTCCGAATAGGACAAGGAAGGGGGGGGGGGCGCCCCCCTTTCCTCTTTCCCCCTTCCCCTTTCCTTCTCCAACAAGGCAAGAGGGGGGAGTCCTACTCCCGGTGGGAGTAGGACTCCTCCAAGCGCACCCCTAGGGGCCGACCGCACCTTCCCCCTCCCTCCTTTATATACGAGGGCAGGGGGCACCCCATGACACACAAGTTGATCTTCATGATCGTTCCTTAGCCGTGTGCGGTGCCCCCCTCCACCATATTCCACCTCGGTCATATCGTAGCGGTGCTTAGGCGAAGCCCTGCATCGGTAGAACATCATCACCGTCATCACACCGTCGTGCTGACGAAACTCTCCCTCAACGCTCGGCTGGATCAGAGCTCGAGGGACGTTACCGAGTTGAACGTGTGCAGAACTCGGAGGTGCCGTATGTTCGGTACTTGGATCGGTCGGATCGGGAAGACGTACGACTACTTACTCTACGTTGTGTCAACGCTTTCGTTGCCGGTCTACGAGGGTACGTAGACAACACTCTCCCCTCTCGTTGCTATGCATCACCATGATCTTGCATGTGCGTAGGATTTTTTTTGAAATTACTACGTTCCCCAACATTGGCCACATAAATACCTTGCATTATCTAGCACATCAACAAAAAGTTTGGGAGGCTTTCGAGTTTGTTTGAATTTGTCATAAATGGAAAGGCATTTAATGATTGATTTCAGCCACTGTTTTAATTATTAAAGGGCATTAAAACACTTTACAAAAGTGTTGGGTCAGCACCATAATTGGCTATGGAATATTTGTCCCACTTTGAACATTTTATTTTACAGGTTTGAGAAATATGAATTTTGGACTTTAGTTTGAACTTGAATTTGGATTGCGATTTGGATCAAGCGAGGATTAGCAACAGTAATGTGATGATATGGCACCATTAACAGGGGATTACTGTAGCTTAATTATCCGAACGTCACAATTCTCCTCCACTACAAGAAATCTCGTCCCGAGATTTAAGGGGTGGGGTAAGGGGGAAAGACTTGGGAAGGACGGAGTTCAATCACAAGATAGGTACCTGTGGGCTATCTTGGTGTACGTGGCATAGAGGCATCTCTCGAACTGAAAGTCAAGAAAGTCATCGAGAGCAAGGCTAGAAGGTGCAATAAGAAGCTTCAACTGGGTAGGCAATCATTCGTTGCCTGAAACAGAGGGTGAAAGGGGTTCAAAGCATCGAAAATAAGTATTGCATCTGATACCAGAACAGATCACAAGAAGGTGGCTCATGAATTTCATACAAAACCAAGCATGAGGAACAATTTTGGAAGACAGAGATGTACAGGAGAGTCAGGTTTTGATCCTGTGGAACTGTGGGTTATGGGCCCACCATGTGGGTTAAAAGCAAGAAGGCATTACATTTTGTACGGTCATGATAGAAAGGCAGGTCAGAGGACAACCTGTCAGTTATGTTGGCAACAACGTTGGTACCAAGGGTGAGGGACGAAGATAACCATTTTCATGCTAGTTAAGATGAGGCAGACCAATAGGCAAAGTTCTCGTCCATCGGTGGCTACCGGAATGTCATCAACAATAGTAACAAGGTCTTACAGACAGAGCTTGTACACCGAGGTGTCTACATAAGCAGGGAATTAGCACTGCTCAGATAAGATAGGTTACAAGAAAGATTAAGGAAAGCGTAGACTCGAATCAGTTATCTGTATTCTCGAGTGTCTAACAACTCCGAACCAGTGAAAAATTTGAATCAACGAGAAATAATAGATGATCAAGAACTCATAAGAAGTTATGTAGTTCCGTGATATTCTCGAGATACCAGAGGATAATACTCGAAGGTATATCAATGTAGAGGTTGAACAGGTGAAACGATTTGAAGAATACAAGTACTTTAACTTGTCGGATAAATGGATCAAACAAGAACAATATGGCCGGAACCACGATTGCAAAGGACCAAACTTGGATACAAGATGAACTTATCGCAATGGGTCTATTATTATAGCAAGAAGCTTCCATGTTAAGTTCCACATCGGGTCCATGGGCATGAACACAAGGCTCAAGGTCGACTTCCACTTCTCTAATGCACAACTTTTCATTTACTTCTCGTCTTTGACAAAGTTGTAGAATTGAAAATTTATCCAAAGAAACGCCAGTAGATATAACTCGCATAATCTTCGGGTTCACACAGATTAGGGAAGTAGGCTCAACCCACTGCTGCATCTTAGGAACATATAGCACAAACTTCACGAGTAAATAACTCAAGCCTAGAAGTAGAGTATGCTTAACAAGAGCGGGGGATACAATTTACCAAAAGCATTATGTATCGGAGGAAAGGATAACAAGGTTACTGAACATGAAGGACGATGTCGGATAAAATACAACAAGGGATCTGGTGGTCCACAAGGGATATGATGTGAGCATCGATACTCAACCAGATGAAGAAAGAATGCAAGGAGATTAGATTATAGAAGCAACTGACTAAATCAAGGCTCAAAAGCAACGAATTTACGATTTCCAAAATATCAAGGGATCAGAAGCAAATTCTCTGACCAAGGATGGATAAGTTGAATAGACTTAGGGCACAATCGATGGCAACCTGATTGGCCGAGAACCAGCTCATGTTCGGGAGGACGTCTGAGCTGGAAAGATAATCTATAAGGATCAACTGATGATTGCGACACAAACATACCAAATCCAAAGACTCAAGGTGATAATGACAAAGGACGTTAATGGATACTGCTAGGCATAAGGAATTAACCAGAGTGTAGGCAGGTAAGACCTTCTAGAGCAATAGGCGACAGAGGTCATCGAAAGCTCGGATTGTATTATAAGTACCTTATGAAGCATAAGAATAACTAGGGATGAACGTATACTCGATAAGAATGATTAATTATCCATAGGGGTATTCGTGCAGCGAGGAACTGCAATGCAGTAGGCACAAGGTATTCTCGGAACAATAAGGAGAAATTCAGGGCATCTTGTAATAACAAGATCAACGAGGAATGACTGTATGAACGACAATATAGGTAGTTACACCTAAGGATTTATCAGTGGTAGGGATCGCAACAGCGAAGGGTACAAGGGTCTTCAGAAACTTCTGGTGCACCAAACAATCATATGGAGTGAGGGGCTCTCCGGGAGAATGTGTTTATGAGAACCTAGAGTCAGAGTTAGCAAAATCATTTAACCCAAATAGAAGAGAGATCAGATTCCCAGAGTAAGGACAAGGAATAAAAGATCCTACTACCACCCAATGGCGACGTGGACCCGTAAGCCACACAGCCATGTTAGTAAAACAGTTTTTCAAAGACTAGACTCAACTTCGGCCAAGGAGTTGGAAAGGGGGATCCTACAGGGGGATCCTACTTCGGCCAAGGACTCTGATACCAACTTGTGACGCCCCCAATTCAATCGTATACTAATCATACACGCAAATGTATACGATCAAGATCAAGGACTCATGGGAAGATATCACAACACAAGTCTAGACACAAATCAAAATAATACAAGCTTTATATTACAAGCCAGGGCCTCGAGGGCTCAAATACATAACTCGATACACAAGAGTCAGCAGAAGCAACAATATCTGAGTACAGACATAAGTTAAACAAGGATGCCTTAAGAAGGCTAGCACAAAAGCAACAATGATGGAAGAGGCAAGGCCTCCTGCCTGGGACCTCCTAACTCCTGGTCGTCGCGGTCTCCACGTAGTAATATCCGTCAATGGTGGCATCTGGCTCCAGGGATCCACCATCTGGTTGCATCAACCTGAAAGAAGAAAGAAGGGGGAAAAGGGGTAGCAAAGCAACCGTGAGTACTCATCCAAAGTACTCGCAAGCATCAGATCTCTACTAAGTATGCATTGGTATCAAAATGGAAGGTTTGTATCTATGGACTGAACTGCAGAATGCCAGAATAGAGGGGGGAAGGCCTAGCCTAGTGAAGACTAGCATCTTCAAGTAGCTCCGAGCATCTTGCAGCATGTAGGAGAGTAAAGAATAGCAATTTATATTAAACAAACATGTTGTAACATCAACGCCCAGAGATCCTTCCTCGACTCCCTGCGAGAAAGCAAACCCGGAGCCACATATCCATCACATATCAAGTATCCATTTCTTGTTGTATAAGATCAGGATATAAGTCTGAATGTCCATTATCGTGGACACGGTATTCGAATATATATCTTCCCTGCAAGGGTGCACCACGTTACCCAACACGCTCGATCACTCTGGCCGGACACACCTTTATGGGGTCAATGGCCAGCCTCAGAAGATCAACACGTCGCAACCCTACCCAGGCTCAGTAGAGAGGTCCCCGCCGGTCTACATCCTAAGTGCTCCGGGGTCTTGGGCCCATCGCCCGCAGCACTCCGGGTCGTTGCGCGTAGGGTGAATACCAGCACCGCCTCGGATGGCCAGCACGATCCGACCGTGCCGCACTGCTGAACTGGATGTCTGACAAAGGTTTGGCTGATACTGCGACGTCGAGGCCCATATATATTCTCGCGTGGTGGTTAGTGCGTAAAGGCTAGAGGCCAACTCAGAACAAATACCCAAAGCTGTTAGTGCATTGGGGACTCGCGGAGACGAGCAGAGACTCACGATAATGTGACCCCGTCGCCCCGTCTGGTGGACTTACGGCAAGGGCCCAGACTGCCCGGCCGTGCCACGTGGAAAACTCGTGGGTGCTCTACGGGCCCGCCCGACTTTCACCCAACTCACGGGTACCCCTCAGGGCCAACCCAACTTCCACAATGATCTCAAGTAAAGTCAAGGTAACCATGTGTCCAAACATCAAGGGGAAAACCCGAGGAATCACCCACGGAGGATTCCAGTCGATGTAATCATGAAGGTGAACCTAAGAGGATCCACCCTCGAGGTTCACACTTGAGGTGTTGCACAACAGAGCCGTATCAGGAATGGTGAACGAGGAACCACCCTCGTTGACCATGACCGAATAGCTACACTACAGAATTATCATCAGGAGTGCGTTATGAGGGATCACCCTCGGCACTCGATAGTAAATCTGCAGAGTCGAGCAACTAAAGGGGTGTGATGTGATGTGAGGTGTCAGGCTTTGGTCATCGATCACGTTGATCGAGTCATCAGAGTTGAAGCAGGGGTAACAAGGACAATGTGAGGGTCACTGATGGATCACTAACCAACCTATACTAAGCAGTTTAGGGTAAGCAGGCAAGGTACAAAAGTAGGTTACAAAAGTAGGCTATGCATCAGAATAGGAGCAAACAATAACAGTAGCAAAATCTAATGCAAGCATGAGAGTATATAATGGGCGATATCGGGATGATCAAAGGGAGGGCTTGCCTGGTTGCTCAGACAAGAAGGAGGGTCGTCGATGATGTAGTCGATCACCATGGAATCAGCAGCGGTCTCAGGGTCTACCGGAGAGCAGAGGGGGAAAAACAGTAAATACATGCAAACATAAGCATAACAAGACAAAAACAAAGCTAGGGGTGATCTAACGCAGTGTTGCACGATACCGGCGAAGGGGGATAACATCTGGGAAAGTTTTCCTGAAGTCTGGCATTTTTTAACAGATGAAACAGAAGGGAAAGGTTGCATGTTTTCTATGATATGGGCATGTGACAGATGAACGGACCGCGTATTCGGATTTGCCTCATCGTTCTGAGCAACTTTCATGTAGAAAGTTTTTCAATCCGAGCTACGGTTTAATTTCTATGATTTTCCGAAGTTTTAAAGATAGTCTGCAATTTAATTTAATTCGAAATTAATGAGTAAATGCTAGGTGCACCCTGATCTGTGTATACTTAAGTGTACCAGAGGGTGACATGTGGGTCAGGGGGACCCAGTTGAAAAGTCAACGTTTGATTGGTCAACAGGGGGTGGGGCCCCCTGTCATAGACTAGGTCTAGTTAATTAATTCTCATCTACAATTAAACTAGTGATTAGCTAATTAAACCCTAGTTAATTAAGTTAATTAAATTTTTAATTAATTAATTAATTATAAAAAATCTTTTTTTACAACAGGGGCGTGGGACCCCTTGGTCAGTGGTCGGGAGGGGGGGGGTGTTAGCGGGCGCGCGTGTACAGCAGATGCGGGCGCACGCCTAAGGGGGCAGACCCGAGTGGGTGAAACAGCGAGCGAGGCCGCATCAAGGGGTGGCGTTGGCGCGGCTAGCCGGAGCCACGGTGAGGGGCGGGCGCGCAAACCGGCGCCAGCGGGCGTGGCCTCGGCCACTGCCGCGGGCAACGACGAGCGTGGAAGGGTGCGGTGGCACGACAGAGGAGGCAGGCCGGAGCTGGAGGGGCCATGGGACAGAGTGGGAGCACAGGCGTGGCGGTGTTCGGGCGAGGCGCGTGCCGTGAGCGCGACCATGGCCACCGGGCGCATGCGGGGCGGTGACCGCAGGTGGTGGCCGGAGCGGGGGTGCGGGAGGCAATGTTGGGGGCGTGTAGACGGGTCGGTGAGCACGTCGACAGGGGCGACGTCCGACGTCGGCTACGGGTGGTGTTCGGCAATGGGAGCAGATGAGAAAAGGGAGGAGGGGACGTGCGGCTCACCGGGAGCCTATAGGTGTGCAAAAGGCGGCTCAAGGGAGGCTCGTTGGCGCCCGACGTTGGAGAAGATCGACGGCGGTCGAGGCGGACGAGGCGACGCTGTGGTGTGCTCCGTTCCGATCCAGCATGCGACGTCGACATAGTCGAACGCGCGACGCTTGAAGGTAAGCTGGCGAGACGAGGGGTGGCCGGTGGCCACGTGGCGCGAGGCAGATGGCGACGGGCGCGCCGGTCCTTCCTCCAGATCGACAGAGGGGGGAGAGGTGGATCTGGGCAAGAGGGGCGAGGTGAGTGGGGTGAGTGGGGAGGTGGGGAGACCGAGGAGGTCGGGGCATGGCGCCCTTATCCCCTCCTGGCGTCGGTGCCGACGAGGTGGTCTGGGGGACCCGCGCCTGTAGAGGCACGAGCGGGGGAACAGGTCGATCGACCGGGTGGGGTTGGGCTGGCTAGCGGTCCAGCTGGGCCGAGGCCCAATGAGGTGGGGGGGGAGTCCTATTGTTTTCTTATTTTTCTCTTCATTTGTTCTTTCTTTCTGCGTTTTCTTTTAGCTAGCAAATGTATTTTGTAAAAAGTGGGACTTGGCCACATAAATACCTTGCATTATCTAGCACATCCACAAAAATTTTGGGAGGCTTTCAAGTTTTTTTGAATTTGTCATAAATGGAAAGGCATTTAATGATTGATTTTGGCCACTGTTTTAATTATTAAAGGGCATTAAAACAGTTTACAAAAGTGTTGGGTCAGCACCAAAATTGGATATGGAATATTTGTCCCACTTTGAACATTTTATTTTACAGGTCTGAGAAATATGAATTTTGGACTTTAGTTTGAACTTGAATTTGGATTGCGATTTGGATTGCGGCACGGTTGGATCGGGCTGGCAATCCGAGGCGGTGCTGGTATTCACCCTGCGCGCAACCATCCAGAGTGCTGCGGGCGATGGGCCAAGGACCCCGTAGCGCTTAGGATGTAGTCCGGCGGGGACCTCTCTGCTGAGCCTAAGTAGGGCTGCGACGTGTTGATCTTCCGAGGCCGGCCATTGACCCCAGAAAGGTGTGTCCGGCCAGAGTGATCGAGCGTGTTGGGTAACCTGGTGCACCCCTGCAGGGAAGATATATATTCGAATACCGTGTCCACAGTAATGGACGTTCAGACTTATGTCCTGATCTTATACAACTAGAATTGGATACTTGATATGTGATCGATATGTGGCTCCGGGATTGCTTTCTCGCAGGGAGTCGAGGAAGGATCTCTTGTGTTGATGTTACAACATGTTTGTTAAATATAAACTGCTATTCTTTACTCTCCTACATGTTGCAAGATGCTCGGAGCTGCTTGAAGATGCTAGTCTTCGATAGGCTAGGCCTTCCCCCCTCTATTCTGGCATTCCGCAGTTCAGTCCATAGATACAAACCTTCCATTTTGATACCAATGCATACTTAGTATAGATCTGATGCTTGTGAGTACTTTGGATGAGTACTCACGGTTGCTTTGCTACCCCTTTTCCCCCTTCTTTCTTCTTTCCGGTTGATGCAAACAGATAGTGGATCCCTGAAGCCAGATGCCATCGTCGACGGATATTACTACGTGGAGACCGCGATGACCAGGAGTAGTTAGGAGGTCCCAGGCAGGAGGCCTTGCCTCTTCGATCGTTGTTGCTTTTGTGCTAGCCTTCTGAAGGCATCCTTGTTTAACTTATGTCTGTACTCAGATATTGTTGCTTCCGCGGACTCTTGTGTATCGAGCTATGTATTCGAGCCCTCGAGGCCCTAGCTTGTAATATAAAGTTTGTATTATTTTGATTTGTGTTTAGAGTTGTGTTGTGATATCTTTCTGTGAGTCCCCGATCTTGATCGTATGCATTTACGTGTATGATTAGTGTACGATTGAATCGGGGGCATCACAATCGCCGTCACAGCGATCTACACCAACAACCTTGCTACCGTCAACACCAACTTTCTCCCCCTCTATGCAGCAGTGTAACCTCTCTATTCCCGCTGCAATTCTCTACTTAAATATGGTGCTCAACATTATATATTGTTATCCAATGATATGTGGTTATCCTATGATGTTTGAGTAGATTTGTTTTGTCCTATGGGTTGATTGATGATCATGATTAGTTTGAGTTGTATATTTTATTTTGGTGCTGTCCTACAGTGCCCTCCGTGTCGCACAAACATAAGGGATCCCCGCTGTAGGGTGTTGCAATACGTTCATGATTCACTTATGGTGGGTGGAATGAGTGACAGAAGCATAAACGCGAGTAAGGGGGTTGTTGCGTATGGGATAAAGAGGACTTGATACTTAATGCTATGGTTGGGTTTTACCTTAATAATCTTTGGTAGTTGCGGATGCTTGCTAGAGTTCCAATCATAAGTGCATATGATCCAAGTAAGGAAAGTATGTTAGATCACGTCTCTCCCTCATATAAAACTAGACCATGATGGCGTGCGTTGCCACGCCCGTCTATTTTGACAATAAAATGATGTTTTTTCTATATATGTCACCACAAAACATGAAGTTAACCTGCATTAACATACCCATAATTGTGTACCAATCAAATGGAAGATTAATCAGTTATACAATAAAATAAGGCACATATGATGGACTTGGGTAGATGATTTGTTTTCTTCTTCTACACTTGACTTCTATCAAGTTAGTATAGAAAATGAAAAGAAATTGAACAAATAAATATTTTCTTATTAAAATTACACTTTTCAAGAAATTACATGCATATTAATGATGGCAACATAGCTCGTATGAAATCGTATGGAGTAGCATGAATAGCGCTCAGGAAATGGCAAGCATCTTCAACACCCTCAAAAATTTGTATTGTCTGTGTCATGCATGTGAGCAAAACCTAATCCAATTCCGAGGTTAGTGCATCTACTCCTGCAGCAAAAAAGGCCCCAACCAGTATACAGAAGACTACCATCATCTAGCATTGACGCCTTGCATAACCATTATCTCGCAATTGATGCCATCCTTACCAAAAGGACAGAACAATACATGCATAGATAAACAGAGTCAGGTGGAAGAATATTAAATAAATAAAATATGAGTTTTTATAAACCATATCCAATTGTCTTGTTATAATTGATCCCAAATAACGCAAAAATTTTCAATAATGACTGACCTAGCAGAACCCATGGGCACCATCTCCTTTATAATCCTCAAGAAATCACAAAAAATCTAAATAGAAGTGCGAAGAGCAGAAATAACATATCAATATGACAATATTAACAAAAGGTGAATTTAATCACATCAAGAGCGATTTAGGTGCCCACCTTGAATTATTGGTAACTATGGCCATGGATCAACTTATGACTCAAGTTTTGTGTTCACTTGTCCTACCAGATGTGTATCACACAGGTTCATACTTACGTTCTCACACATATGAATAACGGTCGGAAGCAGCTTGAGGCAATTGACCTCAGGGATGAAACCGTACGCAAAACATGGCTTTCTAAAAGAGAATGATTTCACAAACCAGTGGTCATTTAAGGTACTCGTCAAAATGGAAAGTAATCCCCCACCCCCAATAAGAAGAGATAACCAAAAATGCAGAAGTTCTAAACTGAAACTATGTTAATAACACTAATTAATTTGACAAGCGTAGGAGTTCTGTCGTCAACTGATGGACCAACTAGTACTTTATATTGGCTCTTCATGACAAAGCAAGCACATACTTCTAATCACATTCCATCGCCGTGCCTATCATTTTGACAATAGAATGGTCAGAATGCTGTGTTTATCTATCACTGATCAAACAATTAGTTGGAGCTTGGATTTGACGTGTATGTATGGGAAGTATGATTGTTGGATCATTCTTTATTTTCCTTCGCCTAAGACTGCGCCTATGTTAGAAATCCTTCGGCATGACATTGATATATTGAAACCAAACCCTCCATCAAATAAAAATGAATGTGTTCTCTCATATCTAAAATAATGAAGTTATATGATATGCATCCATATTACCACAGAATCATGCATTTCACAATAACTTGCTTGCCTTAGAGTACACCTGAAGATCACCCTCATATATATCCAACAGGACAATGATCTACCAACTATATATGTGCAATAGGTTGCAAATCAAAGCATTAATATATACGGCTCTTTTTTAGTATTCAATCCTGGGATCATTTTTCAAAATATTTCTGTTTTGGAGAATCAGACCTAGATATAATATTCATCTCAGCTGAGAACATACAAATTAGCAACTTGTCTGCTTCTCTAGTTAACTCTTGCTACTGCACCGAGAAAGAACAATTACTCCAAAACATTGTTTGGCGAAAAGTACTGGAAGGGCTTATTCCCGTTGCTGATTACTGAGAACATGTTGGGAAAGATATCTTTACACATTTGGAAATGGGAAATGTTTGGATAAGAGAATTTACTGAAATTCTATCATGTTATGTATACAATGGCAAACAAGTCAAAATAGTATGTGCAATGAAACATATATTGTGTTAAAATCAAACGTTGCATGCCTCAAAATAAGCTACCTGGTACCATAAACCTTTGAGGGGTCATATTTTAAGCTTCCAAAAAAGCTTGGAGAAAAAATGTATGGGCATGCAATAACATGGAACATGGAACACAAGGTCAAAGTCTAGTGCAATACAAATGTATGATTTATAGGAGTAAGTTTTGCTCTACGTATTTGACAAAGGTGAATTAAATTTACATATTTGACAAAGGCGAACTAAATTTTCGTCTTTAGCCTCCCGTGAGTAAAATTCTAATCGTGTAGTCGTGCACTGCTCAACTATCTGTGGTAATCAAATATTGACCAAGGAGCAATCCTTACATACAGAAACTTCAGTACTTAGTGGTTGGAGAAGTCAAAGACTTGTTGTGTACAATATACACATAAATAAAAACAGTGTGATCAGGAGAAGCTAAAGATTTCCTATGTAACAAATAATAATGATATGATCAGCTACATACTGATAGAAAATTATGCCCAGAACAAATTAGGCATTGCTATTTCTTCAAAATAAATAGCAAATCGCACTTCATAATTGTAATCATCAAATGATAAAATATGAAGGCACCTGGGCATAGTCAAGACTCCAAAGCCAATATACAAAGATCCTGAGAAGAACTAATCACAAATCCATATAACCTGCACTGGCTCAATATTACTCGAATAATATTCAGATATGGTGAATTGAATAGGTAGTATAAAGGAAAAATGATGTGTAAGCAAACAACAGGGGCTATAATATCTAGTTTTTTTTCATCTTAATAACCGGGAAAATACTCGGAATAATTAGAGGCCTTTAATCTGTGGCTGAACGAATGCATTGAAGGAGTTGTCAATTCAGTTGTTCAACTAAACCAAGGTAAAGTGCTCCAAACCATTGACTTCGTCTACATACGTTGATCTATAGCAAGTGACATGATCAGAAAACTTTCTGCACAAATCAGTAATGAAGAGTGCCCATCGGGAGTAGCACAGAATGAAAAACAAACATTATGATTCTGAGGAGAACTCGCCGATCAGTACGAAAAGAAGTGCCACCGGCATGACTGATCGCCAGGCACCCACAACGAACAACGGCACTCATATTTGGCGTTACAAGAGGGGGGGGGAGCGAAGGTGATCGATTGAGATAAACAGATCAGGACGCGAGACCCCGCGTAAGAGAGTGGGAAAAAGCAGAGCGACCTCTGATGGCAGCTCGCCTAGAGACTGCAAAGTGAGCTGGCAAGGCACGGATGGCTCCGCTGCTGGAGGTCAAGGTCGCGAGAGAGGCGCCGCCGCTACCGCCTAGCATCGGCCACCACGCTAGGGTTTGCTAATGAAAGGAGGAGGAACGACGCCGTTTTTTTAAGAAGAAAAGGAGGAGCCATGGACAATGACAAAAAGCCCATTGGGCCCAAATTTACACCAGGCTGCCAAAATTGTGATCGGAGTAGCGGCCCAGCAGCGTTGGCGCTCATCCCTAGCGATTATTGCAAGCGGATGTGGGATTGAACGCTAATCTAACAGTTGGAAACGCATCAAAGTGATTATCCGACGGCTATGGTGCTAATGGTCTAGGAGGGCTGGAAAGTTGCACAGTTTTAATATATCTAAATTGCAGTAATGATCACCGGTCTAGTTATCGATCACCTAGGGACTAATGACTTTCTTGTGTGACAAAAGCTATCTACTTTTATTATCTTGCAATTTATTCGTCGCAAAGAACTTATAGTTTTATTCTTGTTCTAGGTAAAGAGGACGTTAAGTGTGCGTAGAGTTGTATAGGTAGTCGATAGAACTTGAGGGAATGTTTGTTCTACCTTTAGCACCTCCTTGGATTCGACACTCTTATTTATCGAAAAAGGCTACAAATGAACCCCTATACTTGTGGGTTATCAAGGCCTTTTTCTGGCGCAGTTGCCGAGGAGCAATAGCGTGGGGTGAATATTCTCATGTGTGCTTGTTTCCTTTATCACTGAGTATTTTTTTATTTTATGTTCTAAGTTGTTCTCTATCTTTAGTTATGGACATGGAACAAGAAATACCAAAAAAATGGTTGTACTTGCTACTCATGGAGATGGGGAACCTCCTAAAACCCTCGATGCTCGTTATGTGCAAAATATTAACGGTAATTGCTTTTGGCTCCTAGGTGCATATGCACCCATTGTCGAAATACACATTTCGAAATGTTGAAAAATTCGGAACAAAAATCCTGGATGTATATCCGGACATTTTATGTGCATGCACAAGGTTTCAGTGAAAACCGACGTCTTTTGTGGCTTGTGTAAAAAAGACAATTTCTGATGCTTCATTCTAACTATTCATGAGACATTTCTTTATCTTTTTTACACAAGCCATAAAAAACGTCGTTTTTCACTGAAACCTTGTGAATGCACATAAAATGTCCGGATATACACATGGGATTTTTGTTCCGAATTTTTCAACTTTTCAAAATGTGTATTTTGACAATGGGTGCATATGCACCTAGGAGCCAAAACACCGCTCTCAAATATTAAACACTACTTCGATAATCCCGAGAAAACCCAATTCAACTTGATAATGGGAGACACGTTGGATCAACGTGAATACTTTAGGGATTATTGCTTGAATCAAAAATGGAAACTGTTGTGGGATCAAATTCATATGTTGCATTGGCATGCTCGGGATCTATGCTTGAGATATGATTATACTTGTTGCTCTAGGATGAAGGCTCCACACCTTCCCTTTTCATGCAAATTTAACAATAATGAAACCTTAACTTCTTATGCTAATGGTAGGTATGATTAATATGATGTGGAACGAATAGAAGAATTTTTTGCTTTTAAGGGTGCTTATGAAATTGAATCTTTGTTTGAAAAATGTGAAAATTATGATGATGATGTTTACAGACCTGAAAATTTTGCTATCTTAAATATTGCTATGTGAATTATGAATATAATGCCTATATTAACTAGTTTATTTAGAAAGTCTCCGCTGTCCAAGAAGAGACCAATATTTTGCAGGAATCAATGGAAGAAGAAATTGATGAAACAATGAGCTCATTGGATGAAAAAGATGATGAGGAGAGGAGGAAGAGCGGATTAGCTACCCATACCCACCTTCTAATGAGAGTAAGTCTTCAACTCATACATTGTTTAGTTTCCCTTCGTGCTTACCGAAGGATGAATGCTATGATGATTGCTATCATTGACAATGACATGTACGTAGGGTAGGATAGTAGGCCTGACCTAGATACCCTTCCCAGGGACACTACCCTAGAGTCAAAGGCATTCAAAGTACAGCAGCATCTACTGACTGAAATCACCTCAGAGTGCAACCCACTCGACCAACAATTCCACTTGGATAACCCAATTCCATTCAACCAGGATGAAGTCACTTGACCATACCAGAAACCACTCGGAGTACAGAAGACCTAAAGTCACTCAGGATGGAATAGTCAGGCGTTCACTCTGTAGTCTTAAAGGTCATTTATACCTCTTTATTATTGGCGTTACCAGTAATGCCCCACCTTAATGTACATTAAACCCTTTGTAACATGGGATGGCTAGGGTCTTTTGCGCACTCTATATAAGCCACCCCCCTCCACTAGCACAAGGGTTCACACCCCCTGTAACTCTCATGCATAATCCAGTCGACCAAGCCTCCCGGCACCAAGACGTAGGGCTGTTACTTCCTTCTTGAAGGGCCTGAACTCGTAAACCTTGCGTGCACAATCTCACCGTAGCTAGGGCCTTGCCTCCTCCTACGTACCCCCTATTCTTACTGTCAGACATAGTCCCACGACAGTTGGCTCCCATCATGGGGCAGGCGTCTTTGCGACTTCCGATGAGGTTGCATTTTTTCCGATCTCCATCAACATGGTTTCTGGCGGTGGTTTGGCTTTGGGCCATGAGATCCAACTTGGCGCGCTCGTCTTCATCGCTGACGACTCCGGCTGGCTCCAGGAGGCCCCCTCGATGTCGAGGCCCATCCCGTCTGCAAGGCAGTGCACTTTCACGCGAGTGCATGTGGCGTCCTTGTCGGATTTAGGGTTCCGGCAGACCCTTGAGGTTCGAACACTGGGGTGTGCGCGGAGGTTTCGCCTTCTACCTACCTGTTCCTCACCGAATCGCTGAGATCTAAACTACCAGAAGAACAACACAAGAGACACAGGGTTTATACTGGTTCAGGCCACCATTGCGGTGTAATACCCTACTCTAGTGTGTGGTGTGGTGGATTGCCTCTTGGGCTGATGAACAATACAAGGAAGAACAGCCTCGCGAGGGTCTGTTCTTGTGGTGGTGTTGTTCCCTTGGAGGGGTTGATTCTCCATCTCTCGATACTATGGTGGCTAGTCCTATTTATAGGCAAAGGCCCTGGGCCTCTTCCCAAATATCGAGCGGGAAGGGCGCCAACAATTGGCCATTTTGAAGGGAACATCTGGTACACTTATCCTGACTAAAGTCGGTCCTCGCCTGTCAAAGGCTCTGGTGGTGACGCCGGCTTGGGCTCCACGGTGACCTCCATCCTGCCGTTGGACTGGTCTTGGTCTTGTTGCACCGAAATGGATGCCTTTGCTTGATGCTCTCGCCTGCGCTTGCTCCCCTTGCACCAAAGAGGAAAGAAGGACACTACGCGGGCTGGCGCCCGGCTGGCGCCCTTGATCGTCATGGCTTGCGTCATGGGCACCTCGCGAGGTACCCCACCTTGAACTCTCTGCCTCCTCGTGAGCCAGCCTGATGAGGCCGTGCCTGAGGAAGCTCCTTGTCGTCTGCCCCGCGAGGCTTGGCCCCTTGCGAGGGTCTTGAGCTTGTGTTGATGAAGATGGGCCGTGCTGGGCCCCCCTTTGAGCCACGCCGCAGGCCGCAGGGAGGCAAGTCTGGGGACCCCCGTTCCCAGAACACCGACAATAGCCCCCGGGCCCAAGGCGCGCCCGGATTTGGCCGAGCAGAGAGGCGAAAGGGCAAGTGCGAAGCGTCGCGGGCCCTAACAGCCTGCGGCCTCGGGCGCCGCGTGGCGGTTGATTGGACGTGGGCGCCTCCACTTCGCCACGACGCCTCGACAACTGCACGGATTCGACAAGTCCCTGCATGCGAAACGAGTAATGATTACCTTCGGTCGTGGAGGCCGACGGTTGGCCTCCCTTGGCTATAAGTACGGAACGACGCGAGCCATTCTAGTCAATCTTCCTCTGCTATTCCTCCTCTTCTCCATCTTCACCATCGCTCCGTCTCACGCTGATGGTGCCCATCCGCCGGTTCTCCGCAGGAGAGAAGGGAAAGGCCCCCCGAGAGGGTCCTGACCCGCTTCCGCCGAAGAAGCGGTTGGTCCTCTGCCGCCGAGATGAGGGCGCGCGGCAGGAGGTGTCGAGGCCTTGGTGCGAGCGGCCGCCGCCAGGGTTCCCGCTGCCTTTGTACGCCCACCTTGAGAGTCCTGCGGAAGCTGATGTTAAGCGCCATGGACGACGTCGCCGTCGGCGTCGGCGGGTCATGGCGGTGCGCGTTGTCCCTCCTGGAGTTCACGCCGAGGGCTCCTCCCGAGAGTTTGTGCTCCATGCCTCCAGGCCTCTCCATCTTGGATTCGCCTTCCTCCTTCCTTCGCCTTTGAGATTCCGCCGAGGGGGCCTTTCAGGCTTTGGCTGCAGCATGCCGATTGCCAGACTCCTGCGACCGATGCGGATGTCGAGGTCGTCGCTCCAGGTAAGGTCTTCATGACCCGGGGCTGGGGCGAGATCGCCCGGGTTTACAGGACGAGGGGCGCCCTCGTGATCCACCTGGAGTTCGATGGCGCTTCCATGATGCTCTTCAAGGTCTTCGACGAAGACGGGCGTCGGCTGGAGTGCTGTCCCAAAGGCAGCGGCAGAAGCTCTGGAGCGGCTGGGACCAGGCCTGCCACCGCACGCTCTTCCAGTAGCTCCTCAAGCGGCGGGGGTGCCGGAGGATCCAGCGACTCCGCCGAGCTCTTCGCAACTCCGGAGACAAGCGATGACAGCTACGAGCCCCCGAGCCTGCGCCGATCTCGGAGCAGGATGGGCCCGTTAGGCCGCCGCCGTCTCTGATCTGGATGAGGCTGGTGCCGAGCCTCACGCGGCCCACTATTGATGATGGTCCGCCGCTGTGGTTCCTGTAGTTAGGACTCCTTAGGATACGCGTCTTTTGTCCCTGCGAGGAGCCAAGAACACACCCCGTGGGGGCTTGTAAGGTGTCTATAGCTCCTTTTGTCAATATGATCCTCATTATGAAGCAGTGCGAGATGGTTATTCCGTCTTAGCTTAGTTTCTTCCTGTCAGACCTCGTGAGGGCTTGATGCTCTGCGCCGACAGGCCCCAGTCCCAAGGCGGCTTCAGCCGTCGCTGGTATGCCAGGTCGCGATGCCGTGGTCAAGGCCAGGAGGTGAGCGGCACGAGGCCCGGTAAGAGCCCCTGAGTCACGATGCTCAGGAGGTCCCCCTTGGCGCTCAAGCAGCCATCATTCAATGAGAAAGGAGAGCGACGTTGCTAAGACAGGATTGCATTAAGTGCGGGGACGGTGCTGCGATAGCTAGTGTTCCCGGAGAGTGACTTATCTCGAGGGTCAGGAACGCTTCCTGGTGCGGCGCTAGGTCCGTGCCTTGGCCGGCGGGGGGTTGCTTGGCGAGGTCATCACGTGCTTCTCTCCTCTCGCCCTTGCTCCCCTTTCTACTCTACGTCCTCGGGTCCCGGCCCTCGAGCGAGTCTCAGCCATCGTTGGTATGCCAGGTCGCGATGCCATGGACAAGGCCAGAGGGTGAGGGCTGGAGAACCAGTAGGAGCACCGAGTCGCGATGCTCAGGTACCCCCCCTTTAACGTGCAAGCGGTTTGCGTGGATGAGGGTGAAGAAGACACTGTGAGGGCCTCGCATGACGATGCTCCTGGGGGAACCCTGCAGGCTCATCATAGAAGAAACGAGAGTTCGTTGCTACAATCGATGATTAGCCGTTAGTTGCCTTGGAGAGACGGCGAGGCACGAAAGGCCTGGCGAGGTGTACTGGTTCACCCGCGATCCAGCTCGGGACTCACGGGGCCCGACCCCAAGGCGGGTTGCGCCCGGCGCTGGGCCTTATCTTGAAGTGTGTTCTTGTAGATTTGGCTAGATGTCGGTGCTCTACGTCCTCGGGTCCCGGCTCTCGGGCTGGTCTCAGCGGTCGCTGGTATGCTGGGGCATGATGCCGTGGGCAAGACCAGAGGGTGAGGGCCGGAGAGCCGGTAGGAGCCCTGAGTCGCGATGCTCAGGCACCCCCCTTTAACGCGCAAGATGGGTAAGATGTCGAAACTCTACGTCCTTGGGTCCCGGCTCTCGGGCTGGTCTCAGCCGTCGCTGGTATGCCGGGGCGTGATGCCGTGGGCAAGACCAGAGGGTGAGGGACGGAGAGCCGGTAGGAGCCCTGAGTCGCGATGCTCAGGCACCCCCACTTTAACGCGCAAGCTTGCGACATCCAAGAAGAAAAGGTACCATGAACAGACACCAAATAACAAGCACGATGGGTCGAAAACATGGCCCTAAGATAAATGCAAGAGGGGTACATGCCACTGGGTCTGACCCGAGCGGCTTGGGGATAATGCAACCCGAGGGGCGCCCCCAGCTGAGTAAGCTAAGAACATGAAATAAAAGAGATACACGCCACAGGGACGGACCCACGCGGCCTGGGAATAATGCAGCCCTAAGGGCGCTCCCAGCTGGAAATGAAACTTGAAAGATGTCACCTGATGATGCTGAAGACGCAGGGGTGTTGACGCAGCAGACTCGATGGGTTGCGGGAGCAGATCCTCACGAGCCCCCAGTCCCTGGGGCCTCGGGAGGCTCCGGAGGAGCTGGTGGCTCCTCGCGGACCGTCTCCATCTCCACCAGGGCTGCGGAACGCCTGTCCTCTTGAGCCTCCAGGATGGCCCTCATGAGGCGCTGGTATGCAGCAGCCGCGTTCGGCGAGCCATAAGGTGTGCGAACGTAGATGTGGGGCGGGCCCTCGCAGCGTCCCACTCGCGAAGGCTAGAGGTGCTCTTGAGACGCGGCTTGGTTGAGCCCTGGTATGTCGATGCAGACGCGCAGCCCACCATCCTCGCCTGGATGGGGGGCCACAGCGGGTAAGCGGCGGCTGCCTCTCATGACCCTTGACTCCTGTAGCTCCTGAATGGCCTTGCTGACGAACTCCTGAGGGTTTGGCACTCCTTGCCTTGCTCCTTTTTAATGGAAACGTGCTTCGAAACACGCCTCCACGTGGTGCCCAAGCGCCTCCCTCGTGACCTTGGCAAGGTCGACGGCCCTCCAGGGGAGAGCCCCCGAGCCCTGCCTGAGGAGGACACTGGGCACGCTTCCCTATGCGATGGAAGGAGGTTCCCCCTGAGCAGGCGCGGGCCCTGAGGGACCTGCCTCCTGAGGGGCCGGGCCGGTCGATGTCTTCTTCTTCTTTGGGGCGGCCTCGGGAAGCCTCCTGCTTCCGCGATCCAGGTCTTCCAATGATGCAGCCTGAAAGGCTCGCTCCAGGGAGCACACTGCGTCTCTCTCTTCGCAGGGCACCGTGATGACTCCGCCACTTCCTGGCATCTTGAGGACGTTGTAGCCGTGGTGGGTTACGGCCATGAACTTGGCCAGCGCTGGGTACCCGAGGATGGCGTTGTACGGCAGGCGAATGTGGGCGACATCGAAGTCAATGAGCTCGGTGCGGTAGTTGTCGCGTGCCCCAAAGGTGACAGGGAGGCGGACCTGCCCAATCGGGGCCGTGGAGCCGTCGGTGACTCCGGAGAAAGGCTTGGTTGGCTGAAGCTGATTGTAGGGCACTTGGAGATTGTTGAATGTTTCCACGGATAGGACGTTGAGCCCTGCCCCTCCATCGATGAGGGTCCTAGTGACTAGCACGTTGCTGATGATTGGGGAACAAAGCATCGGGAGGACTCCGGCTATGGCCGCGCACTTGAGTTGATCCGCTGAGCTGAACGTGATGGCACACGCTGACCACCTGAGAGGGCGCGTGGCCTCGAGCTTGGGGAGGACTGCATTCACTTCGCGGGCGAACTGCTTGAAGATGCGCTGAGAGGCTGGGGCTTGAGCTCCGCCCATGATGCAGGCGATCGCACGTGGTTCTTGGAAGCCCCCAGCCCCTTCGTCCTGATGACGGTCCTCATTTCTCCTTGGCTGTGGCGGTAGCGGAGGGAGGCCTGCGTTACCTTGTGGGCGATCCTCGCGAGGCTGATCCCTCCAGCCTCCCTCGCGAGGCGGGTCCTGCCAGCGATCCTCGCGAGGCTGGTCGCGCCACCCTTGACGTGGGCCGTGGTCTTCCCAGCGTCCTGCGTTCCTTCCTCCTCCTCGGCCGTAGCCCTGGTCGCTGCGGTCGGGACGCCGGCCAGTCCGTCCTTCACGCACGGCCCTGAGCTCTTGGTATTCATTGGTGTTATGGGTGTGGAGGTCGTGGTACACGCAGTACCGACTGCCCTTGGAGGATTCGGGCTGATCTCTGCCCCGCTTGGTGTCTGGTTCTGCCACGAGCACGGCAACCCCCTTGCGCTTCACGTCCTTGGCCTTGGGCTTCTTCTCTTCTGGGTCTACGGCAGGCAACTCGAGGAGGGAGAGACGCCCTTCCTCAGCCCTGGCGCACTTGGTCACCAGGTTGAACAGCTCCAAGGAAGTGCACAGATCTTCATGCATTGCGAGCTCCTCCTTCATTTTGACGTCATGCACGCCGTGAGAGAAGGCTGAGATGATGGCCTCCTTGGTCACCTTGGGAATCTTGAGGCGCGCATTGTTGAAGCACTGGATGTACTTCTGCAGGGTTTCCCCTGGTTGCTGCTTGATGCGGCGCATGTCGCTCACGGCGGGTGGCCGGTCGCGAGTACCCTGGAAGTTGGCGATGAAGCGGATGCGCATCTCGTCCCAGGAGGAGATCGTGCCTGGGGCCAGGTTCAGGAGCCAGGTGCGGGCCCCGTCCTTGAGAGCCATGGGAAACCAGTTCGCCATGACCTTCTCGTCTCCGTTGGCAGCCTCGATGCCCAACTCGTAGAGCTAGAGGAACTCTGCAGGGTCAGCTGTGCCGCCGTAGCGAGGAGGCAGGTCTGGCTTGAACTTGCCGGGCCACGCGACGGTGCGCATCTCGGTGGTGAAGGCGCGGTAGCCCGCTGTGGCCATGGGAGGCCTTGGAGGACGAAGGGCTTGGTCCTGCGGGTCCCCGTGCGCCGCAGCTGGGTGCAGCGCGGGGTCTTGACGTGCTGGAGCAGGAGCGTGGTCGGGACAAGCCGGAGCAGGGAGCGCTCGGGCAGCTTCTCGAGGGCGAGGGACTTCTTGGTAGCTCTGCTCCTGCCGCGCTGGTGCCTGATGGGGCAGGTTCTGCCCAGGGGTTGCGCGCCTTGGAGCCAGGGCGCCTTCTTGAGGGGGAGGCGGCTGAGGCGCCCCAGGAGCTTCATTGTCCGCGCATGGCGGGGCGCGGTGCAGCGAGAAAGATGGCGCGGGGGAGCCCCCGGCGGCTCGGACGAGTTCGCCGACTCGGTCGAGCCATTCTTCATAGACGTCGTCGATTGGGAGGTAGCGCAGGAGCTCGTTTGCCGCGATGAGCGTAGCTCGAGCCTCCCTGGCCGCGCGGGGCGCGTGGGACGAAGAACCAGCAGGGGTGAGCGAGGGTGTAGCGGTGCGGTCGTCTCGCGTCATGGACGGGTGCTGGGACGATGCTTGCTGCTTGTTCCCCGCCGGGCCGGTGGCAGCGTTGACGGCAGGCGATAGGGAACGACGAGGGCGCCTGCCGACGGGAGCCGTCTGCGCGACACGGGAAGTGAGGGCGGCTCGACGCTCGGCGCGAACCCGGCGTGCGTCAGACATGGTCGCGACGGTCGGAGAAGAACAGGGCGACGGAAGACGAATTCCGGAGCACCCCTACCTGGCACGCCAAATGTCGGATTTAGGGTTCCGGCAGACCCTTGAGGTTCGAATACTGGGGTGCGTGCGGAGGTTTCGCCTTCTACCTACCTGTTCCTCATCGAATCGCTGGGATCTAAACTACCAGAAGAACAGCACAAGAGACACAGGGTTTATACTGGTTCAGGCCACCATTGCGGTGTAATACCCTACTCCAGTGTGTGGTGTGGTGGATTGCCTCTTGGGCTGATGAACAATACAAGGAAGAACAGCCTCGTGAGGGTCTGTTCTTGTGGTGGTGTTGTTCCCTTGGAGGGGTTGATTCTCCATCTCTCGATACTATGGTGGCTAGTCCTATTTATAGGCAAAGGCCCTGGGCCTCTTCCCAAATATCGAGCGGGAAGGGCGCCAAAAATTGGCCATTTTGAAGGGGAACATCTGGTACACTTATCCTGACTAAAGTCGGTCCTCGCCTGTCAAAGGCTCTGGTGGTGACGCCGGCCTGGGCTCCACGGTGACCTCCATCCCGCGTTGGACTGGTCTTGGTCTTGTTGCACCGAAATGGATGCCTTTGCTTGATGCTCTCGCCTGCGCTTGCTCCCCTTGCACCAAAGAGGAAAGAAGGACACTACGCGGGCTGGCGCCCGGCTGGCGCCCTTGGTCGTCATGGCTTGCGTCATGGGCACCTCGCGAGGTACCCCGCCTTGAACTCTCCGCCTCCTCATGAGCCAGCCTGATGAGGCCGTGCCTGAGGAAGCTCCTTGTCATCCGCCCCGTGAGGCTTGGCCCCTTGCGAGGGTCTTGAGCTTGTGTTGATGAAGATGGGCCGTGCTGGGCCCCCCTTTGAGCCATGCCACAGGCCGCAGGCAGGCAAGTCTGGGGACCCCCGTTCCCAGAACGCCGACAGTCCTCCTGCGACAGCCGTCAACCCAATATCGGTCGACTCCTTCATCATCCTCTCTCCCCGCTGTACCCCGCTGCAAGCGATCTGGTCGCTCTTGGCTTCAACGATGGGTGAAACACGCGGTGGCCCGTCAGTTGGCCACCCCCAAGTCGTGGCGATCGAGCCTGACGAATCCCTCTATGGTCTAGTCGACTGGCTCCACAGACACTCTTTCCGAGTGTGGGAGCAGCGAGCCCGCGATGGAGGTCCTTATGGTTTATTCTCATCGTAGCCCGCCTGGGTATCACCGTGGCGGTGGCCGTGGGGATGGTCCATCGTACGTTCATGATGAGTATGGACCCCAAGCCCTCACATTGGAGCAAAGGAATGAGCTGCATCACCGCAACGTAGAGGCACTCCAGACTCCCATCATGGGGGAGACTTCCAAGGCTCGAGCCTTGGAGGCCACGCGCTTGGCCACCTTGGCCGAGCGCACACGTCTGGAGAACCTTCAGCATTCACTCGACGAGCAAGCCCATCGATTGGTCCCTGAATCCAGTCGGCGGTAGCGATAGTTGTTTCCTCCTGAGCCCCAGGTATTCCACACTTCGATTTAGAATCTTATAGCTGCAGCCCGAATCGCAGAGTCGATTCAGCCGTTCCAGTCAGAGGCTAGAAGAGGTTTGATGCAGATCCGAGCACTGCTCCGGGCAGCCGGCGAGCAGAACACAACAGTTTCTCAGTCGCGCAACAGGATCCATAGCAGGTCCGTGGTGGCGGACACAGTCCAGTCAGCTCACATCCCAAGATCGCCTCTGTGGCGTGAGGGTCGGGGGCACCGTCAAGTGCAGTAACTGGGTCGGAATAATGAGCAATATGACCACCGGCTCGGTCGTGATGACCGCCGTCGAGTGCCTACACCACCCCCGAGGGCCGGATCTTATGCGCCCCGGCAATACAATGACATACGTCCATATGGTGACGAGCAAAGACTTCTAGTCGACCCCAGAGAACCCAAATTTGATGCAAGGTTAATTTTGGTGCAAGGTCTGGTCGACAGGAACCGAGTACACAGAGAAGGGCAGGACAAAGATTGTCCGACTGGAAGCAGAGTACATGTTTCTGGACCCGAGTGTTTTAGCAGAGCCGTCAGAGCCGCAGAGATCCCTCCCAAGTTTAGGTTGGCGACTGGAGTAAGTAAGTTCACCGGTGAATCAAAGTCTGACACTTGGCTAGAAGACTACTGAGCAGCAGTGCAGATTGGCGGCGATAATGATGATGTAGTTATGAAGCACCTCCCCCTGATGCTTGAAGGTTTGGCTAGAGCTTGGCTGAATCAGTTACCCTGGCAGTATCTTTAGTTGGGAAGGACTGGCTCGAGTGTTTGTCAGAACGTTTGAGGGCACTTGCAAACGGCCTGCAGGGCTGACTGAATTACAACATTGTGTGCAGAAACCAAATGAAACTTTGAGCAATTACATGCAGAGGTGGACCACACTTCATCATACAGTGGAAAATGCATCACAACACCAAGAAGTTTGCGCCTTCAAGGAGGGTGTTCGGTACAGAGAGCTTAACCTGAAATTCGGTCGAACAGGAGATATGACCCTGGCCCAAATGAAGGAAATAGTCACTCGGTACGCTAACGGCGAGGAAGAGGGCCGCCTCCGCAGTGGCAAGCACAAACCAGTTGCCCAGGACACCGGAGGAGGGAATTCCAGTTGGAAGCAGAAGCACAAAGCCGAACCCGCAAGTCCTGGTGAGGCTGCAGTTGTGACCCAAGGAAAATTCAAAGGAAAGCCTAAGGGGCCATGGATCCCCAAGAAGGTGAAAGATCAAGCGGGAAATGATGTGCTAGATTTGCCGTGTCATATACACACCAAGAAGGATGAACAGGGAAACCTGATTTATCCCAAGCATACCACTCGATAGTGTCGACTCCTAATTCAAAGCTTCCGAGAGGGCCAGCCCAGTGAGAAAGAAAAGGAATCTGATAAGGATGAGGACAAAGAGGAAGACGATGGTTACCCCAATGTCAATGCCACATTAGTGATTTTTGCTGACATTGAGAGCAAAAGTTGACTGAAAGTCATCAACAGGGAAGTAAACATGGTTTCTCCAGCAACGACAACATATTTGAAGTGGTCAAAGACTCCCATTACATTCAACCAGTCCGACCTGAAGGAAATATGCCCTAGAGGCAATAATAAATTTGTTACTTTATATTTCCTTATATCATGACAAATATCTATTATTCATGCTAGAATTATATTAACCAAAAACTTAGTACATGTGTGAGTACATAGACAAAACATAGTGTCCCTAGTATGCCTCTACTTGACTAGCTCGTTAATCAAAGATGGTTAAGTTTCCTAACCATAGACATGTGTTGTCATTTGATGAACGGGATCACATCATTAGAGAATGATGTGATGGACAAGACCCATCTGTTAGCTTAGCATAATGATCGTTTAGTTTTATTGCTATTGCTTTCTTCATGACTTTTACATGTTCCTCTGACTATGAGATTATGCAACTCCCGAGTACCGGAGGAACACCTTGTGTGCTATCAAATGTCACAATGTAACTGGGTGATTATAAAGATGCTCTACAGGTGTCTGTGAAGGTGCTTGTTGGGTTGGCATGGATCAAGATTAGGATTTGTCACTCCGTGTATCGGAGAGGTTTCTCTGGGCCCTCTCTGTAATGCACATCACTATAAGCCTTCCAAGCAATGTGACTAATGAGTTAGTTGTGAGATGATGCATTACGGAACGAGTAAAGAGACTTGCCGGTAACGAGATTGTACTAGGATATGATGATACCGACGATCGAATCTCGGGCAGGTAACATACCGATGACAAAGGGAACACCATATGTTGTTATGCGGTTTGACCGATAAAGATCTTCGTAGAATATGTAGGAGCCAATATGAGCATCCAGGTTCCGCTATTGGTTATTGACCGGAGATGTGTCTCAATCATGTCTACATAGTTCTCCAACCCGTAGGGTCTGCACGCTTAATGTTCGATGGCGATTTGTATTATGAGTTACGTGATTTGATGACCGAAGTTTGTTTAGAGTCCCGGATGAGATCACAGACATGACGAGGAGTCTCGAAATGGTCGAGAGGTAAAGATTCATATATTGGAAGGTTGCATTCGGACATAGGGGAATGGTTCCGAGTGATTCGAGTATTTTTTCGAAGTACCGGGAGGTTACCGGACCCCCCCCCCCCCGGAAAGATATGGGCCATAGGAGGGAGGCTAACCAGCCCACAAGGGGCTGATGCGCCCCCACAAGGGAGGAGGCCGAACTGGACTTGGGAAGGGGGCGCCACCCCCTTTCCTTCTCCTACTCCCTCTCCTTCCCTTTTTCCCCCTCCGGTAGAAGGAAAAAAGGGTGGGGCCGAATCCTACTAGGACTGGAGTCCTAGTAGGACTCCCCTCTCCCTGGCGCGCCCCTTGTTGTCCGGCCTCCTCCTTCCCTCCTTTATATACGGGGGCAGGGGGCACCCCAAAGGCACAACAAACAATCTCTTAGCCGTGTGTGGTGCCCCCTGCCCAGTTTTACACCTCGGTCATATTGTCATACGGCTTAGGTGAAGCTCTGCGCCGGTAACTTCATCATCACCATCACCACACCGTCGTGCTGACGGAACTCTCCCTCGACCTCAACTGGATCAAGAGTTCGAGGGACGCCACCGAGCTGAACGTGTGCAGATCGCGGAGGTGTCGTGCGTTCAGTACTTGATCGGTTGGATCGTGAAGACGTTCGACTACATCAACTATGTTACTGAACGCTCCCGCTTTCAGTCTACGAGGGTACGTGGACAGACTCTCCCCGCTAGTTGCTATGCTTCTCCTAGATAGATCTTGCGCGAATGTAGGCAAATTTTTGGAAATACTACGTTCCCCAACACGACCATCCAGTGCACGTCGCTACCCTAGGGCGGCAAGTGTTGGTGGTCGACCCAGTCGTTGGGGGCACTCGACTGACCAAGGTTTTGATGGACGGTGGCAGTGGCATGAACATTTTGTATGCTGAGACCCTCCGAGGGATGGGCATTCCGATGTCCATGTTTAGCAAAAGCAATATGCGATTCCACGGTGTCATCCCTGGGAAGAAAGCCGATTCACTCGGCCAGATCACTCTTAAATGTGGTTTTCGGTGATTCAAAGAATTACCGCAAGGAAAAGTTGACATTTGAAGTTGTGGATTTTCACAGTGCCTATCATGCTATTTTGGTCAGACCCGCATATGCCCGTTTCATGGCTCGACCGTGTTACGTGTACCTCAAGCTGAAGATGCCTGGTCCCAGGGGCGTGATCACAGTCACTGGTAATCGGCAGAGAGCGGAAGAGTGCCTCCAGAAGGGCTCAAAGATTGCCGACGAACAGATGGCAGCAGTGGGAATTCAAGAATATCAGAAGAATGCAGATCCGAGTGATTTGTTACATGCCAAGAAGCCTGCTTCAGAGTCTGCATTTCAGTCATTCGGTGAAACAAAACCAGTGCACATCCACCCGACCGATCACAATGCTGCTCCGACTCAAATCTCAACAACACTCGACAACAAATAGGAAGAAGCGGTCATCCAGTTCCTCCGTGAGAACTGGGACATCTTTGCATGGAAGCCATCTCACATGCCGGGTGTACCCATGGGACTGGCTGAGCACCATTTGCGAGTCGACCCAAAGGCAAAACCTGTTAGAGAGCATCTCCGTTGGTCCACCATGGAGAAAAGGAAGGCAATTGGTGAGGAGGTGGCTCGGCTTCTGGCAACTGAGTTCATCCGAGAGATATACCACTCCGAGTGGCTCGCCAATGTGGGCATGGTCCCCAAGAAGGATGATTCACTTCGTATGTGTATCGATTTCAAACATATCAATCGGGCCTGCCCGAAAGATCACTTCCCTCTCCCCCGCATCGACCAATTTGTTGACTCAACTGCGGGATGTGAGCGTTTGTCCTTTCTGGACGCATATTCCCGGTACCATTAGATCCGACTGTATGGGCCCGATGAAATAAAAACAGCTTTCATCACCCCATTTGGGTGCTTTTGCTATGTTACCATGCCTTTTGGTCTCAAGAAAGCTGGCGCCACATTCATGAGCATGATTCAGAAGTGCCTGCTCACACAAATCAGTCGGAATGTGGAAGCATACATGGATGACATCATGGTCAAGTCGCGTAAAGGTTCCGACCTACTGACTGGCCTCATTGAAACCTTTGCCAATTTGAGAAGATACGATATCAAGATTAACCCGTCAAAGTGCACATTTGGAGTCCTAGGTGGAAAGTTACTCGGTTTTCTCGTTACCGAACGAGGAATCGATGCAAATCCGAAGAAGGTTGGAGCAATCCTCCAAATGAAATGCCCCGTGCGTGTGCACAACGTTTAGAAGCTTACTGGTTGTTTGGCTGCATTGAGCCGATTCATTTCTCGTCTCGGTGAAAAGGCATTGCCTCTTCACCGACTGATGAAAAAGTCTGACAAGTTCGAGTGGACTCCTGAAGCCGAAGCAGCGTTTGTAGAGCTCAAATCCCTGCTTTCCACCCAGCCGGTGCTTGCTGGTCCAATCAGCAAAGAGCCTCTATTACTGTACATTGCAGCCACTGGACAAGTTGTCAGCACAGTGCTCACGGTCGAACGGGAAGAAGAAGGCAAAGCCTACAAAGTTCAGCGCCCAGTGTATTACATTTCTGAAGTCTTGACTCCATCCAAGCAGAGATACCCGCATTATCAGAAGCTTGTCTATGGGATCTATATGACCGCGAAGAAAGTTGCGCACTACTTCTCAGACCACTCAGTTTTAGTCATCAGCGATGCCCCATTGTCAGAAATTCTGAACAATCGGGATGCAACTGGTCGAGTGGCCAAATGGGCGATTGAACTCCTTCCTTTGGATATCAAGTTCGAGGCAAGAAAGCAATCAAGTCTAGCAATAGCTGATTTCCTCGCCGAGTGGATCGAGCGGCAACAACCGACTCAAGTTCACTCGGAACATTGGACTATGTTCTTTGATGGGTCCAAAATGTTGAATGGTTCAGGTGCTAACGTAGTCCTGGTATCTCCAAGAGGCGACAAGCTCAGTTATGTCCTTCAAATCCATTTCCACTCCTCAAACAATGAAGCTGAGTATGAAGCACTTTTATATGGGTTGCGTATGGCCATCTCACTCGGTGTCCGTCGCCTGATGGTCTACAACGACTCAGATTTGGTGGTTAATCTGGTAATAGAGGAGTGGGATATCAGGAGTCCTACCATGACTGGTTATTGCAATGGAGTAAGGAAGCTGGAGAACAAATTTGAAGGGTTGGAGCTCTATCACATACCCCGACTCAAGAATCAAGCAGCTGATGACCTGGCGAAGATAGGTTCCAAACGCGAGCCTATTCCTAGTAATGTGTTCTTGGAGCATCTCCACACCCCGTCAGTTCAAGAAGATCCCTTCATGGAAGAGCCCCCACAACTGATAAGTTCAAACATTCCGACTGAGATTGAAATCCGAGATGTAGTCGACTTGATCATGGAGGTCCTAGTGATCACCCCCGACTGGACGGTACCATATATCGCATACCTGCTCAGGAAGGAACTTCCAGAAGATGAAGATGAGGCTCGCCAGATCATTTGTCGATCCAAAGCCTTCACCGTGATAACTGGGCAGCTTTACAGGGAAAGCGTAACAATAATTGCTCAGCGTTGCATCTATCCAGAAGAAGGCCGAATGATTTTAAATGAGATCCACTCGGGGACCTGTGGTCACCATGCGTCCTCTCGGACCATTGTTGCCAAAGCATACTGAGCAGGGGTTTACTGGCCACGTGCAAATGAGATGGCAAAAGATATAGTCGATAAGTGTGAACACTGTCAGTTTTACTCGAACATGTCTCACAAGCCCGCATCAGCCCTGAAGACCATTCTGCTTGTCTGGCCATTTGCTGTTTGGGGATTGGATATGGTTGGACCTTTGAGGACCGGCAGGAGTGGCTTCACCCATCTGCTTGTAGCAGTCGACGAGTTCACTAAATGGATTGAAGCCAAACCCATCAAAAACCTCGACTCAAGTACTACCGTCAGCTTCATCAGAGAGTTAACATTCAGATATGGAGTTCCGCACAACATCATCATGGATAATGGTTCAAACTTTGGTTCAGATGAGTTCAAAGCTTTCTGTGCTTCCCAAGGCACTCGGGTCGACTACGCCTCAGTCGCTCACCCGCAGTCGAATGGGCAAGCCCAAAGAGAAAACAGTTTGATTCTCCAAGGGCTAAAACCGCGATTGATGCGTGACCTCAAACATGCAATAGTCGCTTGGGTAGATGAGTTAGCATTAGTCCTTTGGGGATTGAGAACGACACCCAATCGGTCGACTGGTCGGACTCCCTTCTTCATGGTCTATGGGGCCGAAGCCGTACTGCCGAGTGATTTGCTTCACAATGCACCCCGAGTAGAACTTTTCTCAGAAGCTGAAGCAGAACAAGCTCGACAAGATGTTGTTGATCTTCTGGAAGAAGAAAGAGATATGGCCTTGATCCGGTCGACCATTTATCAGCAAGACCTTCGTCGATTCCACGCTAGAAACGTGAGAGGTCGAGCATTTCAGGAAGGAGATCTTGTGCTCCCGCTTGGGAAGGCCCCTTCATCATCACCAAGGTGCTCCACAATGGAGCGTATCACCTCTACAATGTGAGTTAGAAGAAATATGAGCCACACGCTTGGAACGCGGATCTGCTCCACCATTTTTATACCTAAACATTCGGATTGATGAGATGTAATAAGAAGTACCTTTCAGTCTGTTTATCAAAGACACAGTTTTACAGTCTCCTAAATGATTGTTGTTATATGTGTATGTGTTCAAAATCACCCAGTGGGTGGCTCAGCCGCGAACCTGATTCTCTTGAGTTTCAAAAACATACTCTGAGTGAAGAGCAATCCTCTCACTCGGGGGCTTAGCCGCGAACCCGATGCACTTGAGTTTCAAAAACATACTCCGGGTGAAGAGCAATCCTCTCACTCGGGGGCTTAGCAGCGAACCAGATTCGCCTAAGTTTGAAAAACATACTCCGAGTGAAGAGAAATCCTCTCACTCGGGGGCTTAGTCGCGAACCCAATTCACCTAAGTTTCAAAAACATACTCCGAGTCAAGAGCAATCCTCTCACTTGGGGGCTTAGCCGCAAACCTGATTCGCCTAAGTTTCAAAAACATACTTCGAGTAAAGAGCAACCCCCACACTCGGAGACTTAGCCGTGAACCTGGTTCGCCTAAGTTTTGAAATCCTACTGAGTGAAGGGCAATCCTCTCACTCGGAGGCTTAGCTGCAGTTCCATACTCACCTAAGTTTAAAAATCCTACCGAGTAAAGAGCAATCCTCTTACTCGGGGGCTTAGCTGCAGTCCTGTACTCGCCTAAGTTTTGAAAATCCTACCGAGTGAAGGGCAATCCTCTCACTCGGAGGCTTAGCTGCAGTTTTGTACTCACCTAAGTTTAAAAAACCTACCGAGTGAAGAGCAATCCTCTCACTCGGGGGCTTAGCTACAGTCTCATACTCGCCTAAGTTTTGAAAATCCTATCGTGTGAAGGGCAATCCTCTCACTCGGAGGCTTAGCTGCAATTCCGTACTCGCCTAAGTTTAAAAATCTTACCGAGTGAAGAGCAATCCTCTCACTCGGGGCTTAGCTGCAGTCCCGTAATCGCCTAAGTTTCAAAAACACTCTGAGTGGAGAGCAATCCTCCCACTCGAGGACTTAGCGGCGAACCTGATTCGCCTAAGTTTCAAAACAAATTCCGAGTGAGGAGCATCACACTCACCCGGAAACTTGTCCACACGCTCTGAGCTGCGCCACAAATACAATGTCTGCTTCATCCCGATCCGCAAGGACGACGAGGTGCAGGTCGTGCACAACATCTAGTGCTCATGTCTGCGGCCCTCTCTTCGGAGCTGCGTCATAAGTATAATGTCCGCTCCATCCCGATCTGCAAGGACGACGAGGTGCAGGTCGTGTGCGGTGCTCATGTCCGCGGCCTTCTCGTCGGAGCTGCATCACAAGTACAATGTCTATTCCGAATGAAGAATCAAGTTTCACACGGAGTCAAGAGATTCGAAAGCAGTAAAGCCAAAGCAACCATATTCAAAGGAAAAACCAAGTTCAGATAGATCCCGCAAGGTTCAGAACCATAGATAAAAGTGCTCGGGCATCAGGCCCAAAGGATTTTAATGGTTACAAAATCACTCGGCATTCCGAGGCAAATTTAATCAAGGCATAAAGTTTGTTCACTCCACAAGAGGATGACTGGAAGGCTCGACGAACTCGTAAAGGTCGATTCCGTCTATGATGCGAGTGGCTGCATTGATGAAGGTCTCCATGAAGGACTGGAATTGAAGCTTCTTGGTGTTGGCGACCTTGAGCGCTGCTAGCTTCTCTTCCTTGACCTCCTTGTAATGGACGCGAACCAGAGACAGAGCCACATCGGCACTGCATCAGGCATATGACTTCTTTCATTCCTGCACTCGACCAGGGATCTCGTTGAGTCGAGTCATCAGAGACTCGAGGTCATTCTAGAATGTCACCCTTGGCCAGAGCGCCGTGTCAATCCGCAACACCTCCACCTTCAGTCGTGCGAGATAGTCCATGAAGCTGGCAAGGCGAGATTCTAGTCGCAGCACGTTCATCGCAACCTCGTCCTTGATGGGGGAGTTGATGGGATCCAGATTCATCTCAATCCGCCCAGTCTCTTCCTCGAAGTTTTGGCAGAATTCAACATGCATGCAAGAATAATGAGTCGATAGTTGTAAATCAGTCGAACAAAGAGAAGCGGTGAATCGAGAGTTGTATGATGAATTGACAGTTTCAAATCAGTCGGACAATGGAGAATACCAAGAAGGAGACTTGGACCGTCTTGCCCGTTGTGGATAACGCCATGGTCGAATTGCCATGGTCGACCAAGAAGGAGGTGGCAAACGGACATCGGGACGACATCACACTCCAAAGTGTCTTCATATGCACCAATTTTGAAGGAGACTTGGACCGTATGCTCAACTCAGATAGTGCCGGAGTCACTTAGCCATTGGACTTTGTATGGGTGCGGGTGCTTCCTCTTGACCAATTGAAGCTTGGAGCATAGTTCTTCACTTGCCAAGTTGTGGCAACTACCTCCATCGATGATGACCTTGACGGACCTTCCATTGATGCCGGCCTTTGTGTGGAAGATGTGGCATCGTTGGTCTTCTTCTTGTTGATGTTGAAGAGACAAGACTTTGGAGACAACGAGAGCGGGGCTCGAATCCTCATCACAAAAGACTTGATCATCTTCATCCTCGTTCATGCACCGGTGCATGGCCACTTGCTCAAGAGCTTCCATCTCCTCATCACTCATGGAGTGTACGTGCCATCGTTGTTGAGGATCATGGTGCGCTTGTTTGTGCATTCATAAGACTTGTGGCCTCGGCCGCCGCAAGTGAAACACTTGAAGGAGCTTGTCTTGACGGTCTCATCGGTCGGAGTAGATGATGAAGCACGCGGCTTGAAGTTGCTTGTAGTAGGAGGAGGACGACTTGAACTTGACGAAGTTTTCTTATAACTTGACTTGTCGTCGTTGCTTGGAGAAGGCTTGGTTGATGTAGAGGTTGGAGGAGTTGTCGAAGCTTGGTTGTTGGAGAAGCCGTATGTCTTGGATGAGTACTTGGCGTACTTGAAGTCATCTTGCACTTGACGTTCTGCCTTTGTAGCTTGATGCATGAGCTCAATGAGGTTGGAGTAGGGTTGGAAGTCGACAATCTTCTTGATGGGATGATTGAGTCCATTCAAGAAACGTGCCATAGTTTGCTCATCATCTTCCGTGACATTGGCTCGAATCATGGCTATCTCCGTTTCCTTGTAGTATTCTTCAACACTCTTTGTTCCTTTCTTGAGGAGTTATAGCTTCTTGAAGAGATCGCGGTTGTAGTATGTGGGCACAAAAAGTGCTCGCATGACTTCCTTCATTTGAGCCCAAGTGGTGATTGGAGGTTCACCTCTTGCTTGTCGGCGCTCAAGGACTTGTTCCCACCATATGAGCACATAGTCTTGGAACTCAAGTGATGCCATAGCGATCTTCTTCTCTTCCTCATAGTTGTGAAAACGAAAGATTTTGTCGACCTTCAATGCCCATGAGAGGTATTCTTCCGGATCATTGCTTCCATTGAACTTGGGCATTGTGAATTTGAGCTCGCCATAGCGTTGCTCTTCATTGTGTTGTTGGCGATGGTGATGATGATGCCCTTGATGGTGAGGGTAATCATCCTCATGTTGCTCTTGGCGTGGAGGAAGTCCATGATCAACTTGCTCTTGTTGAACTTGAGGTTGAGGTGGAGCTTGACGAGCTTGTGGAGGAGCTTGAGGAAATTGACGTTGCACACGCGGTTGGTAGTTCCTCTCTTGGATTTCTTCTCGAAGGGCTTCCTCTTGATTGCGCCGTTCGCGATTGCGGTTTGCGATGGCTTGACTTGTTTCTTGAAGGGCGCGTTGCGCCTCAAGAGCTTGCGCTTCTCGTTGTTGTTGTTGAAGACGTCGAGCCTCGGCGACTTGTTCCTCTTTGTGTAGATGTGCTCGTTCTTCTTCTTGAGCAAAAGCGACTTGGTGTGGTTGAGGACGAGGAACTTGCTAATCGACTTGCTCTTGTGAATGCTTGTCGTGTAGCAGATTGCGGGATGCATGACGGTCTTGACGCGCGGCTCGTCGAAGAGTGTTCGATGACGGTGTACTTGAGCCGGAGAAGGAGTCGTCGGAGTGTCAGCTTGAATGGCTCCATCTTGAGTATGAAGAAGTTGAAGGAGTACGGTTCACCAACAAGGCACGGATATCATCCATTCTTGCATCATTCTATTACTTGTGCGCGTCGAGCTTGTTGTCGAAGTAGTCCTTGGTATGTTGCTCGGAGAGTCGCAAGTCGGTGGCGAGGTTGTCGATGCGTTCGTTCATAGCTTGTTGCTCTTGATGTAATGCTCGTTGTGCACCAAAGAGATCTTGAAGGACATGTCGTCGTCTTGCGTGATGAAGAGCGGGTTGGTAGAGGTACTTGGCCTATCCATCATTCCAAGCAAAAATGTGAGTGGTAGAAAGGAATGTACCTTGACCAATGTTGACGATGAATCAAGTTCACTCAAATGCGGACAATGAAATAGCACTATTGGTACCAATTCTTGTCGGTTCTCACACCAACACAAGTAAAAGCTTATGGTGGAGCTTGGTTAGGATGGTGGCACAAAATTTGATGCAATTGTAAGTGAGCTTCAATAATGTTGGAAAAGATTCACAAATTTGCAAATGCAACAAGTAGACCAAGCAAGTAGTGGTACACAGAAACACACACGCAAATAGATAAGTGGGATTATGCAAACCAAAAGTGAGCCAAAATGTGGAATCCACGAAAATGCTCATGTTTCACAATACACGAGAGACGCTAGCACGATTGCACAATAGGCGGACACGGAACTTGTGCACAACCTACTAGGAAAAAATGCAACGATCTCTATCCCAAGTATGCTATATGTATGGTATTTCGTTGCTATGATCCAAGATGATCGAGTATGACAATCTTAATGTAGTATGATGCTATGGTTCTTGCTTAAAAGCTCTTTGCTTATCTTTCCTCTTTGCTTAAAAGCTTGGGTGGCTCTTTCACTTTTGAGCTCTTTTCTCATGCAAAACTTCACGAACCAAGATAGCAATTGTGTTTCCGATGACAACTTTGTGACACAAAAGTTGATGCCAAGATATGCACCAAGATGGTAAGGTATGTATGCTATGTAGTATGATCACTAATGTGCACAAGTCACGTTGCCGGCAATACTCAATGGCTAGTCTCAATGGGTAAGCAACGCAAAAGCTGGGATATGATGGTTATCAATGCAATGGCAAAGTTTGGACAAAGATGTCGTCGAGATTACCGTCCTTGCTTACGGTTGAAGGTTCCAAATGGATATGAATGTAGATGATGTCGTGGTGCACGGTCTTTAGTACGTTGGTGAAGATGCCGCTGCACAGTGGTCGGAGTTGCCGAAGTAGCGAAAGTCGTTGAAGATGCGCAACCTTTCTGTCTAGGCTGGAAGTTCCGGGCAAGACGGAAGGTCCGGGGTTCGGAAGTTCCTGGGACAGCTGAAAGGTCTGGGGGCCGGAAGTTCTGGGCAGAGCCGGAAGTTCCGGTGGTCGTGATTTTGCCAAGAACATAGACTTGGGGATCGTGGATTTGGGCAGAAAAACCTGAGGAGAAACCCAAATCTGAAGGGGAAAAGAAGATATTAGGGGGAAATAAGAGTAGGGAGATCCACTCGAAGCAAAGCAGACCCGTGGATCAAATCCAACAAAACTTCATCACACCAACAAATCACAAAAAAATTGGGGCTATTTTTGGTGGGGATTTTCAGATTTAGGACGAAAACAACAAAATCAAGCTAGAAAACACGAAGTAGGGGCTCTAAAAACGTGATCAACGTGGCTCATGATACCAAGGTGATGTAGGGTGGAAGCCTATGGGGCCGATCTTTCACGTTTGGAGTGGATCGTACGGGGAAAAACGAAGAACGCGCGGAAGAACACAAGGGAAATCACGGGGGAAAACGAGAGAAACACTCAACCGACAAGTGATTGATCACACAAGGGCTAGATCACCGAAAGCACAAAGTATCACGAGATCCAAAGTCAACAAAGGAAGATACAAGAGAAACCGTTCTTCTCCATGAGGAGGTCTTGATTGTCTTCTCCGGATGGAGGCCCTGAATCTGAATGGATATTCTCCGAAGAGGCACGGTCCCTCACGTGGGGTAGATCCGGTACGGATGAGCAATGCTCTATCTCACATGAGCTATCACAATGCTAACCCTAAAACATAGGTAGGAGAAGAGTATATATAGTTTACGGGGCGAAAGGGTACACGGGCCTCGGCCCAAGTGGCTGCGCGCAGGCAGGTCCGGAAGTTCTGGGCGGGGACGGAAGTTCCGCGCAACGGAGGGTCCGGGCAGGGTCCGGCCTAACCAGAGAGTTGGCGTGGGTGGATCTGGGCTGGCGTCCGGGGGCCGAAGGGTCTGGGCAGGCCGGAGGCTCCGGGGACCGGAAGGTCCAGGCCGGGTTCCAGGCAGGTTCCGGCCTAACCAGAGAGTTGGCACGCCCGGGCGGGTCGATGTCGTCGGAGGCTGGAAGCTCCGGGTAGGCCGGACGTTTCGGGGGCCAGAAGTTCCGGGCTCTGGCCGGAAGTTCCAGGGTGTCCAGACAGTTGACGCCTGTCATTTCTTCTTCAGCTCCTGGCTCTGTGGTTGAGCATTGTACCTGATCATGCATAGCATCTCGTACTTAGGCAGTAGCCATGTCTCACTTGAAGAAAAGGGGAACTCAAGTAGGAGTGATGTCACCTGGGATTGAATAGCACGAGCCCTTGCTTTTGTCATGGGTCCACTTGGAGCTTGGATAGTCGATGGAGGGTCCATGGGGATGACCGAAGGATGCTCCACATCATCTCCCCCCCTTGGGAAAGATCCAACCTCAGATCGAAATCCTCATCACCATGGTACGGGGAGAGATCGGAGACGTTGAAGATGTCGCTCACGTTGTACTTGTCGCGTGGGAGGTCGATCTTGTAAGCATTGTTGTTGTAGCATGCTAGCACCTTGAAGGGCCCATCGGCTCGAGGGAGAAGTTTGGACTTTCGTCCGTTGGGGAAGCGGTCCTTCCGAAGGTGTAGCCACACGAGGTCTCCAATGTTGAATATCATGGGATGCTTATTGATGTTGAGCTTGGTCGCGAGTCGTTGTACTTGGCACTCGATGATGTGCCTTGTATCTTTATGCATCTTCTTGATGTAGCTTGCACGGGCACTTGCGTCGAGGTTGGTGCGCTCTTGTAGAGGAAGAGGTAGAATGTCCAATGGGGACAACGAGTCGAAGCCGTAGACGACCTCGAAGGGGGACTTTCCGGTAGTCGAATGTCGTGCACGGTTGTAGGCGTACTCGGCGATTGGTAGGCACTCCTCCCACTCCTTGATGTTCTTCTTGATCAACACGCGAAGTAGGGTGAAGAGCGTACAGTTTGTCACCTCCGTTTGGACGTCGGTTTGAGGATGGTAAGCGGATGAGAACAAGAGCTTGATTCCGAGCTTGGCGCATAGCGTCTTCCAAAAGTAACTCAAGAACTTGACATCGCGGTCGGAGACGATTGTCTTGGGTACTCCATGGAGGCGCAAGATTTCCCTACAAAGGAGATTTGCAATGTGTGAAGCATCATCTATCTTGTGGCAAGGAATGAAATGTGCCATCTTAGAAAATCGGTCCATAACAACAAAGACGGAATCCTTTCCATTTCGAGTTCTCGGCAAACTAAGTACAAAATCCATGATAATGTCTTCCCAAGGTTGATAAGTAATAGGAAGAGACATGTAAAGACCATGTGATTGAGCTTTGGACTTAGCTTTGCGACATGTAGAGCATCGGTTGGTGAAGCGTGAGACGTCGCGGAACATCTTGGGCCAAAATTAGTTTTTGGAGAGCATGGCGAATGTCTTGTCGCGTCCAAAATGTCCCATGAGTCCGCCTCCATGAGCCTCTTGTAAAAGGAGCAAACGAAGAGAAGACTCGGGAATGCATAGTTTGTTAGCTCTCATAAGATAATCATCTTTGATGTAATATTGTTCCCAAGAAGTATGCGTCAAACATTTAGCATAAGGAGTAGCAAAAGATGGATCATTAGCATACAAGTCTTTTATGTGCTCAAAGCCAATAACATTCAACTCAAGTTTAGTGACAAGCGTGCATATGCGTGAAAGTGCATCCGCAACTATATTTTCCTTACCCTTAATGTAGTTGATCACATAGGGGAAAGATTCAATAAATTCACTCCATTTGGCATGATGCTTGTTTAACTTAGTTTGGCCTTTTAAGTACTTTAGTGTTTCATGATCGGTATGGATGACAAACTCATGATGTCTAAGATAATGTTCCCAAACACGTAGCACACGCACTAAAGCATACAATTGTTTGTCATAGATGGGATAGTTAAGTTGTGCGTCGGATAGTTTTTCACTAAAATATGCAATGGATCATTTTTCTTGCATCAGAACTCCGCAAATTCCGGTAACACTTGCATCACAATGAACCTCAAAAGTTTTGTCAAAGTTGGGCAAAGAAAGAATCAGAGCATGAGTAAGCAAAGACTTGAGCTCATAAAAAGCGGTGGATTGCAAAGATCCCCAAACAAAAGGAGCATTCTTCTTACTCAAAGCATGCAAAGGAGCGGCAATAGTGCTAAAGTCTTTCACAAAGCAACGATAAAAACCTGCAAGACCAAGAAAGCTACGCACTTGTTGCAAATTGGTGGGTTGGGGCCAAGTTTTAATAGCTTAAATTTTAGATTCATCAACATGGACACCCTTGGAAGAGACAACGAAACCCAAGAATACAAGTTTGTCAACACCAAACGTGCACTTTTTCATGTTAGCATAAAGACATTCCTTGCGAAGGGTTTGCAAAACAGCCCTAACATGATTAAGATGCTCTTTCATGGATTTGCTAAAAACAAGAATATCATCAAAGTAAACCACAACAAAGACTCCAATATAAGGTCGAAGCACAAAATGCATAAGACGCATGAAAGTACCGGGAGCTTCCGGTAAACCCATAGGCATACGTAACCACTCATACAAGACAAATTTGGTTTTGAAAGCAGTTTTCCACTCATCACCTTCTTGTATGCGGATTTGATAATAGCCACTTTTAAGATCTATTTTTGATAAAAAGGCGGCACTGCTAAGTTCATCAAGCATATCATCTAAGCGAGGAATGGGATGCCTATAACAAATGGTAATAGCATTGATTGGTCTACAATCGGAACACATGAGATAACTTCCATCTTGCTTAGGGACAAGTATAACCGGCACGGCACAAGGGCTTAGGCTTTCACGTACATGACCATTGTCGATTAATTGTTGTACTTGCCATTGGATCTCCTTAGTTTCGTCGGGGTTGATGCGGTATGAAGCTTTGTTTGGTAGGGGCGCTCCGGGGATGAGGTCAATTCGATGCTCAATGCCTCGTAGAGGAGGTAGACCCAAAGGTAGCTCATCCGGGAAAACATTTGGAATTCCTGCAAAAGAGATTGAAACACTAAAGGTAGCTTGTGAGAGGTGTTAGTTTTTGGTTCCCCATCCTTGCACACAAGGACAAAGTGTATAACACTCGATGGGTTCTCACACACTTCTCTCATCTCACTTTTTGTGGCAAATAGGACTAGGTTCTTCTCTCTAGGCGAAGAGGCGCTCAAGTTTAGCTTGTGGCTCTCACTCACTTTTTGGTGGATCACTTTCTCACTCTTCTCTCCACGATGGGTGGCTTGCTTGTCGGCTACCACTTGACTAGGAGACATAGGCCGTAGCACATATTCCTTCTGTTTCATATTGAAGCTATAGTGATTAGTACGCCCGTTGTGGATAACACCACGGTCGAATTGCCATGGTCAACCAAGAAGGAGGTGGCAAACGGACATCGAGACGACATCACACTGCAAAGTGTCTTCATATGCACCAATTTTGAAGGAGACTTGCACCGTATGCTCAACTCGGATAGTGCCGGAGTCACTTAGCCATTGGACTTTGTATGGGTGCGGGTGCTTCCTCTTGACCAATTGAAGCTTGGAGCATAGTTCTTCACTTGACAAGTTGTGGCAACTACCTCCATCGATGATGACCTCGACGGACCTTCCATTGATGCCGGCCTTTGTGTGGAAGATGTGGCATCGTTGGTCTTCTTCTTGTTGATGTTGAAGAGTCAAGACTTTGGAGACAACGAGAGCGGGGCTCGAATCATCATCACAAAAGACTTGATCATCTTCATCCTCGTTCACGCGCCGGTGCATGGACACTTGCTCAAGAGCTTCCATCTCCTCATCACTCATGGAGTCGTAGGTGCCATTGTCGTTGAGGATCATGGTGCGCTTGTTTGTGCATTCATAAGACTTGTGGCCTCGGCTGCCGCAAGTGAAACACTTGAAGGAGCTTGTCTTGACGGTCTCATCGGTCGGAGTAGATGATGAAGCACGTGGCTTGAAGTTGTTTGTAGTAGGAGGAGGACGACTTGAACTTGACGAAGTTTTCTTGTAACTTGACTTGTCGTCGTTGCTTGGAGAAGGCTTGGTTGATGTAGAGGTTGGAGGAGCTGTTGAGCTTGGTTGTTGGAGAAGCCGTAGGTCTTGGATGAGTACTTGGCGTACTTGAAGTCATCTTGCATTTGACGTTCCGCCTTTGTAGCTTGATGCACGAGCTCAATGAGGTTGGAGTAGGGTTGGAAGTCGGCAATCTTCTTGATGGGATGATTGAGTCCATTCAAGAAATGTGCCATAGTTTGCTCATCGTCTTCCGCGACATTGGCTCGAATCATGGTTATCTCCGTTTCCTTGTAGTATTCTTCAACACTCTTTGTTCGTTGCTTGAGGAGTTGTAGCTTCTTGAAGAGATCGCGGTCGGGTATGTGGGCACAAAATGTGCTCGCATGACTTCCTTCATTTGAGCCCAAGTGGTGATTGGAGGTTCATCTCTTGCTTGTCGGCGCTCAAGGACTTGTTCCCACCATATGAGCACATAGTCTTGGAATTCAAGTGATAACATAGCGATCTTCTTCTCTTCCTCATAGTTGTGCAAACAAAATATTTTGTCGACCTTCAATGCCCATGAGAGGTATTCTTCTGAATCATTGCTTCCATTGAACTTGGGCATTGTGAATTTGAGCTTGTCATAGCATTTCTCTTCATTGTGTTGTTGGCGATGGTGATGATGACGCCCTTGACGGTGAGGGTAATCATCCTCATGTTGCTCTTGGCGTGGAGGAAGTCCATGATCAACTTGCTCTTGTTGAACTTGAGGTTGAGGTGGAGCTTGACGAGCTTGTGGAGGAGCTTGAGGAACTTGACGTTGCACACGCGGTTGGTAGTTCCTCTCTTGGATTTCTTCTCGAAGGGCTTCCTCTTGATTGCACGGTTTGCGATGGCTTGACTTGATTCTTGAAGGGCACGTTGCGCCTCAAGAGCTTGCGCTTCTCGTTGTTGTCATTGAAGACGTTGAGCCTCGGTGTCTTGTTCCTCTTGGTGTAGACGCGCTCGTTCTTCTTCTTGGCGCCCTTGTCGTTGTCGTTCTTGAGCTTGAGCAAAAGCGACTTGGTGTGGTTGAGGACGAGGAACTTGCTCATCGACTTGCTCTTGTGAATGCTTGTCGTGTAGCAGATTGCGGGATGCATGATAGTCTTGACGCGCGGCTTGTCGAAGAGTGTTCGATGACGGTGTACTTGAGCCGGAGAAGGAGTCGTGAGAGTGTCGGCTTGAATGGCTCCGTCTTGAGTATGAAGAAATTGAAGGAGGACAGTACACCAACAAGGCGCGGATCTCGTCCATTCTTGCATCATTCTCTTGCTTGTGCGTGTCGAGCTTGTTGTCAAAGTAGTCCTTGGTACGTTGCTCGGAGAGTCACAAGTCGGTGGCGAGGTTGTCGATGCGTTCGTTCATATCTTGTTGCTCTTGATGTAACGCTCGTTGTGCACCAAAGAGGTGGCACTTGGTGACATATGATGACATGTCGTCGTCTTGCGTGATGAAGATTGGGTTGGTAGAGGTATTGACCTATCCATCATTCCAAGAAAAAATGTGAGTGGTAGAAAGGAGAAGAACTTATATCAATGTACCTTGACCGATGTTGACGATGAATCAAGTTCACTCAAATGCGGACAACGAAATAGCACTATTGGTACCAATTCTTGTCGGTTCTCACACCTACACAAGTAAAAGCTTATGGTGGAGCTTGGTTAGGATGGTGGCTCAAAATTTGATGCAATTGTAAGTGAGCTTCAATAATGTTGGAAAAGATTCACAAATTTGCAAATGCAACAAGTAGACCAAGCAAGTAGTGGTACACGGAAACACACACGCAAATAGATAAGTGGGATTGTGCAAACCAAAAGTGAGCCAAAATGTGGAATCCACGAAAATGCTCTTGTTGCACAATACACGAGAGATGCTAGCATAATTGCACAATAGGCGGATACGGAACTTGTGCACAACCTACTAGGAAAAAATGCAACGATCTCTATCCCAAGTATGCTATATGTATGATATTTCGGTGCTATGATCCAAGATGATCGAGTATGACAATCTTAATGTAGTATGATGCTATGGTTCTTGCTTAAAAGCTCTTTGCTTATCTTTCCTCTTTGATTAAAAGCTTGGGTGGCTCTTTCACTTTTGAGCTCTTTTCTCATGCAAAACTTCACAAACCAAGATAGAAGTTGTGTTTGCGATGACAACTTTTTGACACAAAAGTTGATGCCAAGATATGCACCAAGATGGTAAGGTATGTATGCTGTGTAGTATGATCACTAATGTGCACAACTCACGTTGCCAGCAATACTCAATGGCTAGTCTCAATGGGTAAGCAACGCAAAAGTTGGGCTATCATGGTTATCAATGCAATGGCAAGGTTTGGACAAAGATGTCGTCGAAATTACCGTCCTTGCTTACGGTTGAAGGTTCCAAACGGATACGAATGTAGATGATGTCGTGGTGCACGGTCTTTAGTACGTTGGCGAAGATGCTGTTGCACCGTGGTCGGAGTTGCCGAAGTAGCGGAAGTCGTCGAAGATGAGCAATCTTTCTGTCTAGGCCAGAAGTTCCGGGCAAGATGGATGGTCCGGGGTCCGGAAGTTCCGGGGACGGCCGGAAGGTCCGGGGGCCGGAAGTTCTGGGCAGAGCCGGAAGTTCCAGTGGTCGTGATTCTGCCAAGAACATAGACTTGGGGATCGTGGATTTGGGCGGAAAAACCTGAGGAGAAACCCAAATCCGAAGGGGAAAAAGAATAAATTAGGGGGAAAGAAGGGTAGGGAAGCTAGATCCACTCGAAGCAAAGCAGATCCATGGATCAAATCCAACAAAACTTCATCACACCAACAAATCACAAAAAAAATTGGGGCTATTTTTTGTGGGGATTTTTGGATTTAGGACGAAAACAACAAAATCAAGTTAGAAAACACGGGGTAGGGGCTCCAAAAACGTGATCAACGTGGCTCATGATACCAAGATGATGTAGGGCGGAATCCTATGGGGCCGACCTTTCACGTTTGGAGTGGATCCTACGGGGAAACACGAAGAACGCGCGGAAGAACACAAGGGAAATCACGGGGGGAAATGAGAGAAACACTCAACCGACAAGTGATTGATCACACGAGGGCTAGATCACCGAAAGCACAAAGTATCACGAGAACCAAAGTCAACAAAGGAAGATACAAGAGTAACCATTCTTCTCCATGAGGAAGTCTTGATTGTCTTCTCCGGATGGAGGCCTTGAATCCGAATGGATCTTCGCCGAAGAGGCACGGTCCCTCACGTGGAGTAGATCCGGTACAGATAAAGCAATGCTCTATCTCACATGAGCTATCACAATGCTAACCCTAAAACGTAGGTAGGAGAAGAGTATATATAGTGTAAGGGGCGAAAGGGTACATGGGCCTCGGCCCAAGTGGCTGTGCGCAGGCAGCGCCGGAAGTTCCGGGCGGGGCCGGAAGTTTCGTACGACGGAGGGTCCGGGCAGGGTCCAGCCTAACCAAAGAGTTGGTGCGGGTGGAGCTGGGCTGGCGTCCGGGGGCCGGAGGGTCTGGGCAGGCCGGAGGTTCCGGGGACCGGAAGGTTCGGGCCGGGTTCCGGGCAGGTTTCGGGCTAACCAGAGAGTTGGCACGCCCGGGCGGGTCGATGTCGTCGGAGGCCGGAAGCTCTGGGTAGGCCGGACGTTCTGGGGCCCGGAAGTTCCGGGCTCTGGCCGGAAGTTCGGGGTTGTCCAGAGAGTTGACGCCCGTCGTTTCTTCTTCAGCTCCTGGCTCCGTGGCTTGAGTGTTGTACCTGATCATGCATAGCATCTCGGACTTAGGCGGTAGCCATGTCTCACTAGAAGAAAAGGGGAACTCAAGTAGGAGTGATGTCACCTGGGATTGAATAGCACGAGCCCTTGCTCTTGTCATGGGTCCACTTGGAGCTTGGGTAGTCGACGAAGGGTCCATGGGGATGACCGAAGGATGCTCCGCATCAGGCGGTCTCAGGGACTACAACCAGTGGGTGCACTCCGCGTGCCCCACTGGTTGAAAGATACACTCGACGCAGCCTAGTCGACTCATGATAGATGCACATGACATCTTACGGATAATGAAGCAGCAGTTTTCAAGTACCATACTGATACGTCTACGTCGTATCTATAATTTTTGATTGTTCCATGCCAATATTATACAACTTTCATATACTTTTGGCAACTTTTTATACTATTTTTGGGACTAATATATTAATCCAGTGCCTAGTGCCAGTTGATGTTTGTTGCATGTTTTTTGTTTCGCAGAAAATCCATATCAAACGGAGTCCAAGCGGGATAAAAACTGACAGAGATTTTTTTGGAATATATGTGAATTTTGGGAAGTGGAATCAACACAAGACGATGCCCGAGGGGGCCACAAGGCAGGGGGGCGCGCCCCAGGGGGGCAGGTGCGCCCCTGAACCACGTGGACACCCCGTAAGGCGGTTGCTTCCCTTCTTTCGCCGCAAGAATGCTAATATCCGGATAAAAATCATGTTCAAATTTCAATCCAATCAGAGTGATGGATCTCCGGGAATATAAGAAACAATGAAAGGCCACATCTGGGAGAGCTGAAACAGAGAGAGGCCTAGAGACAAATCCAATCTTGGAGGGGCTCTCGCCCCTCCCATGCCATGGAGACCAAGGACCAGTGGGGAAACCCTTCTCCCATCTAGGGAGAAGGTCAAGGAAGAAGAAGAAGAGGGGCCCTCTCCCCCTCTCTTCCGGTGGCGCCGGAACACCGCAGGGGCCATCATCATCACCACAATCTACATCAACAACTTCACCGCCCTCATCACCAACTCTTCCCACCTCTATGAAGCGGTGTAACCCCTCTTTTACCTGCTGTAATCTCTACTTAAACATGGTGCTCAACGCTATATATTATTTCCCAATGATGTATGGCTATCCTATGATGTTTGAGTAGATCCGTTTTGTCCTATGGGTTAATTGATGATCATGATTGGTTTGAGTTGCATGTTTTATTATTGGTGTTGTCCTATGGTGCTCTCGGTGTCATGCAAGCGTGAGGGATTCCCACTGTAGGGTGTTGCAATACGTTCATGATTCGCTTATAGTGGGTTGCTTGAGTGACAGAAGCATAAACCCAAGTAAGGGGGTTGTTGCGTATGGGATAAAGACGACTTGATGCTTTAATGCTATGGTTGGGTTTTACCTTAATGATCTTTAGTAGTTGTGGATGCTTGCTAGAGTTCCAATTATAAGTGCATATGATCCAAGAAGAGAAAGTATTCTAGCTTATGCCTCTCCCTCAAATAAAATTGCAATAATGATTACCGGTCTAGTTATCGATTGCCTAGGGACAAATAATTTTCTCGTGACAAAAAGCTCTCTACTAAAACTAACTTAATTATTTCTTTATATAAACAGCCCCTAGTTTTTATTTACGCGCTATTTATTATCTTGCAAACTTATCCAACAACACCTACAAAGTACTTATAGTTTCATACTTGTTCTAGGTAAAGCGAACGTTAAGCATGTGTAGAGTTGTATTGGTGGTCGATAGAACTTGAGGGAATATATGTTCTACCTTTAGCTCCTCGTTGGGTTCGACACTCTTACTTATGAAAAGAGGCTACAATTGATCCCCTATACTTGTGGGTTATCAAGTCCTTTTTCTGGCGCCGTTGCCGGGGAGTTATAGCATGGGGTGAATATTCTCGTGTGTGCTTGTTTGCTTTATCACTAAGTAGTTTTTATTTTGTGCTCTTGTTTTTTATCTTTAGTTATGGGTAGGAAACGCAAAATACAAAAAAAATTAGTGATACCTACTGAACCAATGGTTGAAAACCACTCGAAATCTATCACACTCCTGAAGCTTTTTACTTGGATCATCTTCGATCCCTATGTGCTCTGGCTGAAACCCCAACTAGCTTAGTTGAGGGCAAATCTTTAGATGAGCATGCTTGTTATGTGCGACACCGCATATCTGAAAAAGGGAAACTTTTACTATATAAAATTCATCGTTTGCAGTGCTATGCTTGGAATTTATGTGAAATATATGATTGTACTTGTTGTTCTAAAGACCCTAAGAAACACCTTCCTTACCAATTTGAGTTTAGTGATAATGTAATTGTATCTTCGTATACTAAGGGTGTTTATAATTACTATGATGTTCAACAAATTGAAGAATTTGTTAATTTTAGGGGTACTTGTGAAATTGCTTCTTTTATTGAAGAGTGTGATACTACTCTCTACAAATCTGAAAATTTGGCCATACTTAAATATTGCTATGATAATTGTGCTTCTAATCCTTATATTAAACCATATATTGAGGACTCCTCCGCTGTCCAATAAGAGAGTAATATTTTCTGGAGTCCATGGAAGAAGAAATTAATGACGTTGTGAGCTCATTGGATGAAAAAGGTGAGAAGGAGAGCGAAGAACAAAAGGAGGAAGAGCGGATTGATCACCCGTTCCCACCTTCTAATGATAGTAACTCTTAAACTCATACATTGTTTAACTTCCCTTCGTGCTTACCAAAGGATGATTGCTATGATGATTGTTATGATCCCATTGATTCTTTTGAAATATCCCTTTTTGATGATGCTTGCTATGCTTGTGGCCAAGATGCCAATATGAATTATGCTTATGGAGATGAACTTGCTATAGTTCCTTATGTAAAACATGAAGTTGTTTCTATTGCACCCATGCATGATAGTCCTATTATCTTTTTGAATTCTCCCGACTACACTATATCAGAGAAGTTTGCCCTAATTAAGGATTATATTGATGGGTTGCATTTTACTATTACACATGATGATTTTGAAAGATATAATATGCATGTGCTTGCTGCTCCTACTTGCAATTGCTATGAGAGAGGAACTATATCTCCACCTCTCTATGTTTCCCACACGATAAAATTGCAAGAAACTGCTTATGTTATGTATTGGCCTTTACTTTGTGTGCATGAATTGTTCTTTTATGACATGCCGATGCATAGGAAGAGAGTTAGACTTGGTCATTACATGATATATGTTACTTTGTGCTCACCACTAAATTACAAATCATTGTTAATTAAAATTGCCTTTGTTATACCTTGGGATCCGGGTGGATCCATTACTTGAGCACTATCTGCCTAGCTTAATGGCTTTAAAGAAAGCGCTGCCAGGGAGACAACCCGGAAGTCTTAGAGAGTCATTTATTTCTGTTGCGTGCTTTTATAAAGTACAATTCCTTTGTATCATAAAAATAATGTGCCAAAATTTTCCTTTAGGATGTTTACATTGCTTGTTGGTTTGTGCGGTGCAAAACAGAAACTTTGGCTGTAGTGCGCGATTTTACATTTTTTACTGGAACGTCAAATGGTTCTGAAAATTTTTGCACTGTCTTTCTATACAATTTTTTTATTTTTCCTAATTTTGGCAGAGTTGTTGGAGTAATATAAGTATGGTGAATGTTCAGATTACTACAGACTGTAGTGTTTGAGACAGATTCTGTTTTTGATGCATAGTTTGCTTGTTTTGATGAAACTATCGATTTCTATCAGTGGATTAAGCCATGGAAAAGTTATATTACAGTAGTTACAATGAAAAAACAAAATATGAATTGGTTTGCAATAGTACTCAGAGTGGTGATTTGCTTTATTATACTAACGGATCTTACCGAGCTTTCTGTTGAGTTTTGTGTGGATGAAGTGTTCGAAGATCGAGGAGGTCTCGGTATGAGGAAAAGGAGGAGAGGAAAGAGCTCAATCTTGGGGATGCCAAAGGCACCCCAAGTAAATATTTAAGGAGACTCAAACGTCTAAGCTTGGGGATGCCCCGGATGGCATCCCATCTTTCTTCAACAAGTATCGGTATGTTTTAGGATTCGTTTCATTCATGCTATATGTGCAAATCTTGGAGCATCTTTTGCATTTAGTTTTCATTTTTCTTTTATGCACCATGCTGGTATGAGATATTCCTTGGTTGATTTATAGAAAGCTCTTTGCACTTCACTTATATCCTTTGAGTACGGCTTTATAGAATGCTTCATGTGCTTCACTTATATCATTTGAAGTTTGGATTGCTTGTTTCTCTTCTCATAGAAAACCGCCATTTGTAGAATGCTCTTTTGCTTCAATTATATTTGTAGAAAGAATTAAACTATCTTTCTTCACTTATATCTATTTAGAGAGATGACAGGAACTGGTCATTCACATGGTTAGTCATAAAATTCTACATAAAACTTGTAGATCACTGAATATGATATGTTTGATTCCTTGCAATAGTTTTGCGATATCAATATGGTGACATTAGAGTCATGCTAGTGGGTAGTTGTGGATTGTAGAAATACTTGTGTTGAAGTTTGTGATTCCCGTAGCATGCACGTATGGTGAACCGTTATGTGATGAAGTCGGAGCATGATTTATTTATTGATTGTCTTCCTTATAAGTGGCGGTCGGGGACGAGCAATGGTGTTTTCCTACCAATCTATCCCCCTAGGAGCATGCGCGTAGTACTTTGATTCAATGGCTAATAGAATTTTGCAATAAGTATGTGAGTTCTTTATGACTAATTTTGAGTCCATGGATTATACGCACTCTTACCCTTCCATCATTGCTAGCCTCTTCGGTACCGTGCATTGCCCTTTCTCACCTCGAGAGTTGGTGCAAACTTCGCCGGTGCATCCAAACCCCGTGATATGATACACTCTGTCACACATAAGCCTCCTTATATCTTCCTCAAAACAGCCACCATACCTACCTATCATGGCATTTCCATAGCCATTCCGAGATATATTGCCATGCAACTTCCATCATCATCATATACATGACTTGAGCATTCATTGTCATAGTCCTTTGCATGATCGTAAGATAGCCAGCATGATATTTTCATAGCTTGTCTGTTTTTTGATATCTTTGCTATGCTAGATCATTGCACATCTCGCCAGAGGCATTCATATAGAGTCATATCTTTGTTCTAGTATTGAGTTGTAAGTAAAAAAAGTGTGATGATCATCATTATTAGAACATTGTCCCTTGTGAGGTTATCAAAATAAAAGAGGCCATAGAAGCCCAAATAAAAAAAAGAGGCCAAAGAAGCCCACCAAAAAAAGAAAAAAATGAGAGAAAATGAGAGAAGGGACAATGTTACTATCCTTTTACCACACTTGTGCTTCAGAGTAGCACCATGTTCTTCATATAGAGAGTCTCTTGAGTTATCACTTTCATATACCAGTGGGAATTTTCATTATAGAACTTGGCTTGTATATTCCGATGATGGGCTTCCTCAAATGCCCGAGGTCTTCATGAGTAAGCAAGTTGGATGCACACCCACTTAGTTTCCGTTTTGAGCTTTCATACACTTATAGCTCTTAGTGCATCCGTTGCATGGCAATCCCTACTCCTCACATTGACATCAATTGATGGGCATATCCATAGCCCGTTGATTAGCCGCAACTTTCTCCTTTTTATCTTCTCCAGACGACCTCCACCATCATATTCTATTCCACCCATAGTGCTATGTCCATGGCTCACGCTCATGTATTGCGTGAAAGTTGAAAAGGTTTGAGAACGTCAAAAGTATGAAACAATTGCTTGGATTGTCATCGGGGTTGTGCATGATTCGAATATTTTGTGTGGTGAAGATGGAGTATAGCCAGACCATATGATTTTGTAGGGATAACTTTCTTTGGCCATGTTATTTTGAAAAGACATGATTGCTTTATTAGTATGCTTGAAGTATTATTGTCTTAATGTCAAATGATAGACTATTACTTTGAATCACTCGTGTCTTAATATTCATGCCATGATTAGATTACATGATCAAGATTATGCTAGGTAGCTTCCACATCAAAAATTATCTTTTTTATCATTTAACTACTCAAGGATGAGTAGGAATTAAGTTTGGGGATGCTCATACGTCTCCGTTGTATCTATAATTTTTTATTGTTCCATGCCAATATTAAGGCAGGGGGCGTGCCCCAGGGGGGCAGGCGCGCCCCTGACCCTCGTGGACACCCCGTAAGGTAGTTTCTGCCCTTCTTTCACCACAAGAAAGCTAATATCCGGATAAAAATCGTGTTCAAATTTCAATCCAATCAGAGTTACGGATCTCCGGGAATATAAGAAACGGTGAAAGGCCAGATCTGGTAGAGCAGAAACAGAGAGAGACAGAGAGATAGATCCAATCTCGGAGGGGCTCTCGCCCCTCCCATGCCATGGAGACCAAGGACCAGAAGGGAAACCCTTATCCCATCTTGGGAGAAGGTCAAGGAAGAAGAAGAAGAAGAGGGGGGCCTCTCCCCCTCTCTTCCGATGGCGCCGGAACGCCGCCGGGGCCATCATCATCACCGCAATCTACACCAACAACTTCACCGCCCTCATCACCAACTCTTCCATCCTCTATGCAGCGCTGTAACCCCTCTTTTACCCGCTCTAATCTCTACTTAAACGTGGTGCTCAACGCTATATATTATTTCCCAATGATGTATGGTTATCCTATGATGTTTGAGTAGATCCGTTTTGTCCTATGGGTTAATTGATGACCGTGATTGGTTTGAGTTGCATGTTTTATTATTGGTGTTGTCCTATGGTGCTCTCTGTGTCGCGCAAGCGTGATGGATTCCCGCTGTAGGGTGTTGCAATACGTTCATGATTCACTTATAGTGGGTTGCTTGAGTGACAGAAGCATAAACCCGAGTAAGGGGGTTGTTGCGATGGGATAAAGAGGACTTGATGCTTTAATGCTATGGTTGGGTTTTACCTTAATGATCTTTAGTAGTTGCGGATGCTTGCTAGAGTTCCAATTATAAGTGCATATGATCCAAGAAGAGAAAGTATTCTAGCTTATGCCTCTCCCTCAAATAAAATTGCAATAATGATTACCGGTCTAGTTATCGATTGCCTAGGGACAAATAACTTTCTCGTGACAAAAAGCTCTCTACTAAAACTAACTTAGTTATTTCTTTATCTAAATAGCCCCCTAGTTTTTATTTACGCACTCTTTATTATCTTGTAAACTTATCCAACAACACCTACAAAGTACTTCTAGTTTCATACTTGTTCTAGGTAAAGTGAACGTTAAGCGTGCGTAGAGTTGTATCGGTGGTCGATAGAACTTGAGGGAATATTTGTTCTACCTTTAGCTCCTCGTTGGGTTCAACACTCTTACTTATCGAAGAGGCTACAATTGATCCCCTATACTTGTGGGTTATCACATACCCTAATAGAGCAAAGATTAAGGCGAAAAATCAGTAGGAGATGAACTCACTTGGACATTGGTTTGAAGAGTAGAGCTGGCATTGTAGGCAGCCTTGTTGGTTTCCTGCACCTCCTTCATTCCTCCATCATAAGGCCTACTTGGCGTATAGCTTCCTTAGAAGCACCCACTTGGTCCTCTGGGACATGATGGGTAACAAAAAGCGGAGTTGGTGGAACAGTCGCAATAGCCTGAGGATTAGAGGCATGGAGTTGCATGGACAAAGCGGGGACTTGGGCTATCGATGTCAAAGGACGTTGAGTCGACGCGGGATTGGGAAAAGAAACATAAGCCCGATTGAGGTCTCCAGACTGCTGGATCACTAGTTCTAGCACTGATGTCGACTGATGTACCTTGCTGGCAAGCACCCTCCTGCCCGAAGTCTTGCCCCTTCTTCCCATGGACTTCTGGGGCACACTTCATCGTCGTGTGGAAGTTCAATGACAATTTGCGGCACTGCAAAAGACTCGACCGTAAGAGTTCAGTCGACTGACAGTTCAATTGATAAAACGAAGGCAAGATTGCAGTGTCATACCTGCTTTGGAAGTGGCCGCATCTTTAGTCTCCTCATCATCTTCATCCTTGTAAATGTCCATGGAAGTCCCAGAAGTAGTAGCACTACGAGTTTGAGAACTCACTTGGTCAAGCAGGAGAATGAATCGACAACAAATATAGGAGTCCCTAGGCAAAGAGTGAAAGCAAAACACTTACGCAGAGGCAATGGGAACGTCCACCTTGATCTTAGGCAGGGCCTTCCGAGGCTTTGTAGGCGCAACCTTGAGTTGCTTCGGGGCCTTTTCAGTCAGTTCAGGCGTGGATGTCTGAGTGCCTTTGATGCCTGTGTACTCGGTGCGACCGCTTTGCCACGAACGCTTGCTGGATCATGTGTCTTCTTGGAGCGTCTTTTGGAGCGAGGTGGGGAGTTGACCTCCTCGCTGTTGCTTGAGTCCTCACTTTCTTCCTCGTCTTCTTCATCGGATCTCCAGTTGACACTTTCACCTCCGCTCGCCTCTCCCTCCTGGTCTTGCTCTCCATTTGGCATTGAGTACATCTCAGTATAAATCTATGAGGCAAAGAATTGAACAAGTATCAATCAAATTCAAGGACAGTTACAAATCAGAGTAAAAAGACACTCGGCAATAAAGGTCAGACCTTGTCTGGTTCATTGGCGGCGGCGAATGGTGGAACTCTCCTGGACCCCCTGGGGTTGTCTTTGTTTCCAGTGATGCCCTGCAACCACTGCGCCACCGTCTCCTTGGTGACCTCCCGGATGGATCCGAGCGGTGTCATCAGTACCTGAGTACATCCACATGGGATGATCGTGGGCCTGGAGAGGCTGGATGCATCGACTGAGAAACACCTCTAGCAAATCCATGCTGGTCACGCCATCACGGACTAATTGGACTACCTGGTCGACTAACATCTTCACCTCTACTTTCTCTGCCGGGGTCACTTTCAAGGAAGAGGGCTACTACACTCGCTCCATGGAGAAGGGAGGAAGACTAGTCGACTGACCAGAGGTCGGTTTATCTTTACAATAAAACCAGGTCGACTGCCACCCTCTAATTGAATCGGGAAGAGTCATAGGTGGAAAAGTACTCCTACCTCTCATCTGAATCCCTCAACCTCCGCACATTTGGATCTTGTGCGTCCTTTCGTCACTCGGATTTGCCTTCTTCACAGACCGAGAGCGGCAAGTAAAGATGTGTTTGAAGAGACCCCAATGCGGTCGACAACCCAGGAAGTTTTCACATATGGAGACAAATGCAACGAGATATGTGATTGTGTTGGGGGAAAACTGATGAAGCTAGGCACTGAAAAAGTTCAAGAAACCCCAGAAAAAGGATGAGGAGGCAGAGAGAAACCACGGTCAACATTGGTCATGAGGAGGACACACTCACCCTCCTGCGGCCGTGGCTTGGTCTTGTTCCCCGGCAACCTCCAAGATCCATGGGCAATCAAGCCCCCTTCGGCCAGATCCTCCAAATCCTCTTGCTGAATGGTGGACCAAATCCAGTCCCCCTAGATCCAACCAGGTGGCAATCCGGATCTCGATGACGACCCCCGACTCGTTTTCTTGCCCTTCGCCTTCGCCGTCGCCTTCTTCGCACACTCCATGTCCGCCGTCTTGTCCTTCCCCATCGCGATGGACTGGTCACAGGAAGAGCGGCGGCGTCAAGAGTGGAGGAGGGCGCGGTGGAGAAGCGGAGGAGGAAGAAGGAGAATGGGGCGCACTGTGCAAACACACTCGCCTCGACGCCTTTTATGGGCATGCTTCCGAGTGGCTGACGTGTGGGCCCGAGCGATCCTGTCAAATCCCGCAATAGTCATGCGACCGATACGTGGCAAAAAAGGTGGCACAAGAATCGTGGCGGCTTTGTCTAATCCACTCCATTTACTGCGGCGCTCTCCGTCCCGCGCACTTCCCCAAATTTCGAATCCCATGAGATCCGGGAGCAGCAGTGTAACCAATCGCACCGAAGATTTTGTACCATATCAACACTCGAATGTTATCAATGTAGTTCACTCGGCGATCTCCGAATCTATTAAGGCGACTGAAATTAAGTTGAAGTTTCAGCATGATCCCTGGACTCGGTTAAAATACCTCCGAGGCATAAGGATCGAGTCGGAATCATCTTCAACTCCTTCTTCACTCGGACCTCGATCCATTCGGGGGCTAATGACGATGAAATGTACCTAGGGTAGGGTAATAGGCCTGACCTAGATACCCTTCCCAAGGACACTATGCTAGAGTCAAAGGCATTCAAAGTAAAACAACATCTACTGACTGAAATCACCTCAGAGTGCAACCCACTCGACCAACAATTCCACTCGGATAACCCAATTCCATTAGACCAGATGAAGTCGCTCGACCATACCAGAAACCACTCGGAGTACAGAAGACCTAAAGTCACTCAGGAGGGCAACAGTCAGGCATTCACTCTATAGTCTTAAAGGTCATTTATACCTCTTTATTATTGGTGTTACCAGTAAAGCCCCACCTTAATGTACATTGAACCCTTTGTAACATGGGCTGGTTGGGGTTTTGGCACACTCTATATAAGCCACCCCCTCCACTGGCACAAGGGTTCGCACCCCTTGTAACTCTCACGCATAATCCAGTCGACCAAGCCTCCGGTCACCGAGACGTAGGGTTGTTACTTCCTCCGAGAAGGGCCTGAACTTGTAAACCTTGCGTGCACAATCTCACCATAGCTAGGGCCTTGCCTCCTCCTTTGTACCCCCTATTCTTACTGTCAGACTTACTCCCACCACAATCATCCCTTGGATTCTTTTGAAATATCCCTTTTTGATGAAATTGATGATTTCTATGCTTGTGGCCATGATGACAATATGAATTATGCTTATGGAGATGAACTAGCTATAGTTCCTTATGTTAAGAATAATTTTTTTGCTATTGCACCCAAACATGATAGTCCTATTATCTTTTTGAATTCTCCAAACTACATTATCTCAGAGAAGTTTGCTTTTATTAAGGATTATATTGATGGGTTGCATTTTACCGTCACACATGATTATTTTAATGAATATAATATGCATGTGCTTGCTGCTCCTACTTGCAATTGTTATGAGAGAGGAACTACATCTTAACCTCTCTATGTTTCCAACACGATAAAATTGCAAGAAACTGCTTATGCTATGTATTGGCCTTTACTTGATGTGCATGAGTTGTTCTTTTATGACATGCCGATGCATAGGAAAAGAGTTGGACTTCATCATTGCATGATATATGTTGCTTTGTGCTCACTATTAAATTATAAATCATTGCTAGTTAAAATTGGCTTTGATATACCTTGGGATCTGGGTGGATCGATTACTTGAGCACTTTATGCCTAGCTTAATGGCTCTAAAGAAAGCGCTGCCAGGGAGCGGAAGTTTTAGAGAGTCATTTACTTCTGTGATGTGCTTTATAAAGTTTTAAAACAAAAATATATAGAGGGGAACCTAAAATTTTTTCAAAAAGAAAAGTGAAAATGAGAGAGATGAGCATTGTTAAAGTGGGAGCTAGCCTTGAACTTTGTGCATGCCCATGGAAACTTTGTGAATCTTAATTACAAAAAAATTTCAACAAAAATAATAATCCCCTTGTACAAATCCATTTTATAAAAATAATGTGCCAGGATTTTCTTCAGGATGATTAGATTGCTTGTTTGGTATGCGATGTTAAAAAACAAAAACTTTTGTTGTAGTTGTGAGTTTACATTTTTTTACTGGAGCATGCAAAAATTCTGAAATTTTTACACAGTACCACTAGGAAAACTGTTTATTTTCTTCCTAATATTTATGAATTTTCCGAGTTACGAAAGTATGACTAAAGTTTAGATTGCTACAGACTGTCCTTTTTAAGACATATTATGTTTTGCTTGTTTTGATGGAACAGTGGAGTGTACCGATGGTATAAGCCATGGATAAGTTATCATATAGTGGGGATAATGCAAAAATAAAATATGAATGGGTTTGCAACAGTACTTAAAGTAGTGATTTGCTTTATTATACTAACAGATCTCACGAGGGTTTTGTTAAGTTTTGTGTGGATGAAGTGTTCGAAGATTAAGGAGGTCTCGATATGAGGAGAAGGAGGAGAGGCAAGAGTTCAAGCTTGGGGATGCCCAAGGCACCCCAAGTAAATATTCAAGGAGAATCAAGCATCTAAGATTGGGGATGCCCCGGAAGGTATCCCATCTTTCTTCAACTCGGTATGTCTCGGTTTTTGTTTTGTTCACATGATATGCGTAAATCTTGGAGCATCATGTGCTTTTTATTTTTCTTTTAATGAAGCATGCTGGTATGAGATAGTCCTTGGTTGATATATAGAATGCTCATTGCACTTCACTTATATCTTTTGAGTATGGCTTTATAGAATGCTCCATGTGCTTCACTTATATCATTTGAAGTTTGGATTGCCTGTTTCTCTTCACATGGAAAACCCTTATTTATAGAATGCTCTTTTCTTCACTTATATTTGTTAGAGCATGGTGTTTTGCAGAAATAATTAAACTCTCATGCTTCACTTATATCTATTTAGAGAGTCAACGGGAATTGGTCATTCACATGGTTGTCATAAAATCCTACATAAAACTTGTAGATCACTGAATATGATATGTTTGATTCCTTGCAATAGTTTTGCGATATAGAGATGGAATATGTGGGACGTACTAGTAAATGGTTGTGTTTAGTAGGAATATTGGAGTTAAGGTTTGTGATTCCTGAAGCATGCACGTATAGTCTCCCGTTATGCTATGATGTCTTCCTTTGCGTAGAGGTCAGGGGCGCGCGATGGTTAACTCCTACCAACCTCCCCCTAGGGGCATGCGTAGTAGTACTTTGCTTTGAGGGCTAATAAACTGTTGCAATAAGTATGTGAGTTCTTTATGACTAATGCGAGTCCATGGATTATACACACTCTCACATTTCTGCAATTTGCTAGCCTCTATGGTACCGTGCATTGCCCTTTCTCACATCGAGAGTCGGTGCAAACTTCACCGTTGCATCCAGACCCCGTGATATGATACGCTCTATCACACATAAGCCTTATTATATCTTCCTCAAAACAACCACCATACCTACCTATTATGGCATTTCCATAGTAGTTCCGAGATATATTGCCATGCAACTTCCATCATCATCATCATATACATGACTTGAGCATTCATTGTCATATTGCTTTGCATGATCCTAAGATAGCTAGCATTATGTTTTCATGGCTTGTCCATTTTTTTATATCCTTACTACACTAGATCACTGCACATCCTGGTACACTGCCAGAGGCATTCATATAGAGTCATACTTTGTTGTATGTATAGAGTTGTAATATTGAGTTGTAAGTAAATAGGAGTGTGATGATCATCATTATTCATTATTAGAGCATGTCTTAGTGAGGAAAGGATGATGGAGACTATGATTCACCCACAAGTCGGGATGAGACTCCGAACAAAAAAAAGAAAAAAAAGGAAAAGAAAAAAAGTGAGGCCAAAAAGAGCCCAAGAAAAAAATAAAAAAAGAAAAAAAATGAGAGAAAAAGAGAGTAGGGACATGCAAATACCACACTTGTGCTTCATAGTAGCACCATGTTTTTCATGTAGAGAGTCTCCTATTATACTAGTGGGAATTTTTCATTACAGAACTTGGCTTGCATATTCTGATGATGGGCTTCCTCAAATGCCCGAGGACTTCATGAGCAACCAAGTTGGATGCACACCCACTTAGTTTTCATGTTGAGCTTTCATACATTTATTACTCTTAGTGCATCCATTGTGTGACAATCCCTACACCTCGCAATGATATCAATTGATGGGCATCTCCATAGCCCTTGATTAGCCGCGTCGATGTGAGACTTTCTTACTTTTTTGTCTTCGCTATTTTTACCCCTATCATCATACTCTATTCCATCCATAGTGCTATATCCATGGCTTCCGCTCATGTATTGTGTGGAGGGTTGAAAAAGCCGAAGCGCCATTAAAAAGAATGAACCAATTGCTCGGCTTGTCATCGAGGTTGTGCATGATAAATACTTTGGGTTAAGAAGATGGAGCATGACATGACTATATTATTTTGTAGGGATAGTGTTCTTTGGCATTGATATTTTGAAAGACATGATTGTTTGTTGGGATGCCTGAGTATTGATGTCTTTATGTCAAATTATAGACTATTGCTTTGAATCACTTGTGTCTTAGTATTCATGCCATGATTAGATATATGATCAAGATTATGCTAAGTAGCATTCCATATCAAAAATTATCTTTTTGTATCATTTACCTACTCGAGGGCGAGCATAAATTAAGCTTGGGGATGCTGATACGTCGCTGTCGTATCTATAATTTTTGATTGTTTCATGCCAATATTATACAACTTTCACATACTTTTGGCAACAACTTATATGATTTATCGGACGAACATATTGATCCAATGCCCAGTGCCAGTTCCTATTTGTTGCATGTTTTTTGTTTCGCAGAATATCTATATCAAACAAAGTCCAAACGCGATAAAAATTTACGAAGAATTATTTTATAATATATGCGATTTTTGGGAGGTTGAATCAACGCAAACGGAGGCCCACAACCTCCACTATCCACCTGGGCATGCCTGGCCCCCCCTGGCGCGCGGTGGTGCCTTGTGGGCACCCCGTAAGTCGGCTGGGGTTCTCCTTCGGGGGTAAGAAATATAATTTATGGAAAAAATCATGTAAAAATTGCAGCGCAATCGGACTTACGGATCTCCAGGAATTTAAGAAACGGTGAAGTGCTGAAAAACGAGAGAGCAAAATGGAAGAGAATAGAGAGATAGATCCAATCTAGGAGGGGCTGCTTCCCCTCCCTCACCATAGAGGGCATGGACCAGAGGGGAAACCCTCCTCCCATCTAGGGGGAGGCCAAAGAAGAATAAGAAGGAGGGGCTCTCTCTCCCCCTCTCTCCCGGTGGTGCCGGAGTGCTGCCGAGGCAAGGATCGTGACATCGATCTACACCAAAAACTTGCTACCGTCTACACCAACTTTCTCCCCCTCTATGCAGCGGTGTAACTGTTGGGGGACGTAGTAATTTCAAAAAAATTCCTACGCATACCCAAGATCATGACGATGCATAGCAACGAGAGGGGAGAGTGTTGAACACGTACCCTCGTAGACCGTAAGCGGAAGCGTTATGACAACACGGTTGATGTAGTCGTACGTCTTCACGATCGACCGATCCTAGCACCGAAAGTACGGCACCTCCGCGATCTGCACACATTCGGCTCGGTGACGTCCCACAAACTCATGATCCAGCAGAGTGTTGAGGGAGAGCTTCGTCAGCACGACAGCGTGATGACTGTGATGATGAAGCTACCGGCACAGGGCTTCGCCTAAGCACTACGACGATATGACCGAGGTGGATTATGGTGGAGGGGGGCACCGCGCACGGCTGGAAACAATCAACTTGTGTGTTCTAGGGTTCCCCCTGCTCCAGTATATAAAGGAGCAAGGGGGAGGCCGGTCGGCCTTGGGGAGCGCCAAGGAGAGCGGGGAGTCCTCCTCCTAGTAGGAGTAGGACTCCCCCTTTCCTAGTCCAACTAGGAAGGGGGAAGGGGGGAGGAAGGAGAGGGAGAGAGGGAGGAAAGAGGGGGCGCCGCCCCCTCCCTTCCTTATCCAATTTGGACTCCCAAGGGGGGGGGCGTGGCCAGCCCTAGGCCCCCTCCTCTCTCTCTCTCACAAGGCCCATGTAGGCCCATTAGTTCCCCCGGGGGTTCCAATAACCCCCCGGCACTCTGATAAATATCCAGAGACCCCCGGAACTCATCCGGTGTCTGAATATAGTCGTCCAATTTATCAATGTTTATGTCTCGAACATTTCAAGACTCCTCGTCATGTCCGTGATCACATCCGGGACTCCAAACTATGTTCGGTACAACAAAACACATAAACTCATAATACCGATCGTCACCGAACGTTAAGCGTGCGGACCCTATGGGTTCGAGAACTATGTAGACATGACCGAGACACGTCTCTGATCAATAACCAATAGCGGAATCTGGATGTCCATATTTGCTCCCACATATTCTACGAAGATCTTTATCGGTCAAACCGCATAAGAAAATACATTGTTCCCTTTATCATCGGTATGTTACTTGTCCGAGATTCGATCGTCGGTATCTCAATACCTACTTCAATGTCGTTACCGGCAAGTCTCTTTACTCATTCCGTAATGCATCATCCCGCAACTAACTCATTAGTCAGATTGCTTGCAAGGCTTATAGTGATGTGCATTACCGAGAGGGCCTAGAGATACCTCTCCGACAATCGGAGTGACAAATCCTAATCTTGATCTATGCCAACTCAACAAGTACCATTGGAGACACCTGTAGAGCACCTTTATAATCACCCAGTTACGTTGTGACATTTGGTAGCACACAAAGTGTTCCTCCGGTATTCGGGAGTTGCATAATCTCATAGTCATAGGAACATGTATGAGTCATGAAGAAATCAATAGCAATATACTAAACGATCAAGTGCTAAGCTAACAGAATGGGTCAAGTCAATCACATCATTCTCTAATGATGTGATCCCGTTAATCAAATGACAACTCATGTCCATGGCTAGGAAACTTAATTATCTTTGATTCAACGAGCTAGTCAAGTAGAGGCATACTAGTGACACTCTGTTTGTCTATGTATTCACACATGTACTAAGTTTCCAGTTAATACAATTCTAGCATGAGTAATAAACATTTATCTTGATATAAGTAAATATGAATAACAACTTTATTATTGCCTCTAGGGCATATTTCCTTCAGTCTCCCACTTGCACTAGAGTCAATAATCTAGATTACACAGTAATGATTCTAATACCCATGGAGTCTTGGTGCTGATCATGTTTTGCTGGTGAGAGAGGCTTAGTCAACGGGTCTGCAACATTCAGATCCGTATGCATCTTGTAAATTTCTATGTCTCCCTCCTTGACTTGATCGCAGATGGAATTGAAGTGTCTCTTGATGTGCTTGGTTCTCTTGTGAAATCTCGATTCCTTTGCCAAGGCAAGTGCACCAGTATTGTCACAAAATATTTTCATCGGACCTGATGCACTAGGTATGACACCTAGATCCGATATGAACTCCTTCATCCAGACTCCTTCAGTTGCTGCTTCCCAAGCAGCTATGTACTCCGCTTCACACGTAGATCCCGCCACGATGCTTTGCTTAGAATTGCACCAACTGACAGCTCCACCGTTCAATATAAATATGTATCCGGTTTGTGACTTAGAGTCATCCGGATCAGTGTCAAAGCTTGCATCGATGTAACCATTTACGACGAGCTCTTTGTCACCTCCATAAACGAGAAACATATCCTTAGTTCTTTTCAGGTATTTCAAGATGTTCTTGACCATTGTCTAGTGATCCACTTCTGGATTACTTTGGTACCTCCCTGCTAAACTAATAGCAAGGCACACATCATGTCTGGCACACAACATTGCATACATGATAGAGCCTATGGCTGAAGCATAGGGAACACCTTTCATTTTCTCTCTATCTTCTGCAGTGGTCGGGCATTGAGTCTAACTCAACTTCACACCTTGTAACACAGGCAAGAACCCTTTCTTTGCTTGATCCATTTTGAACTTTTTCAAAACTTTATCGAGGTATGTGCTTTGTGAAAGTCCAATTAAGCGTCTCGATCTATATCTATAGATCTTGATGCCTAATATATAAGCAGCTTCACCGAGGTCTTTCATTGAAAAACTCTTGTTCAAGTATCCTTTTATGCTATCCAGAAATTCTATATCATTTCCAATCAACAATCGCTACAAAAAAATACACTTCCGTGATGATACGTGTTTGTCACATTAGGTCACGTTTTCTGTCATGCATGTACATCCATGATGATTTTATGACAGAATGAAGATAGTCATACCTGTGCTGTCGTAGAAGTGTTCCATGACATAACCAAAATTATCATCACGGAAGTGTCCACTTCCATGACAATAAATCGCGCATCACAGAAGTGCTTTCGTCAAGGGTGACCGACACGTGGCAGCCATCGTAATGGAACACCGTTAAGCTATCAGGTACGGTTTTGGATCCGATAACCCGTTAACAGCCCCGACCAATGGGGATTTTCCACGTGTAAAATCATCATTGGTTGGAGGAAACACGTGTCGGCTCACCGTTGGGACAGATGTCATCCACTCATTGGACCCAAAGCGCCTATGATACATCGACACGTGGCACGGCCCAATAGAGGCCCATTCCTGTGAAAAGGCCGGCCCGTTTGACTTGGTCAAAAGGTGTCGGGCCGGCCCACGGCAAGCCGGTAAACGGCCTGTTCGCATATAGCCCATTTACAACCCACTAACCCAGGACCCGTTACGGTCTATCCGAATTAGGCCCAGCAGCGTCATCTGGGTCATCCAATATAATTCCAGTCCGTTTTAACTTCCGGCGCATGTATGGGCCATGACGTCTTTTGGCCCATATGAGGCCCTTTGTAACTCTCGGCCCATTAACGGTCCGTGGTAAAACTGGCCGTAATGAACAGTGTATCACTTTGTACCCATTAACGACACGTGGTGAAACTGGCCCATAATGAAGAGTGTATCACTTTATACCCATTAACGACCCATTATTTCGTTGGGCCGTTTCAAGCCCATGTTATTTTTGGCCTTCTCAGGGCCCATTTATTCTTGGGCTCATTTCCAGTATTTGTTTACTTACGGCCCGTTACTGTCATTTTCTGCTTGTGGGCCAAATTCAGCCCGTGGTTATAGTCGGCCCGTTTGTGGCCCGTTAATACGTTGGGCCGTTTTCATAGCGTCACCAAATACGGTGATTAACGACGGCCCGTTATGGTCGGCCCATGAACCGACAATTTCAACTCTATCCCATTTACAACCATAATGTGGTATGTTATTGGCCCATGTTTGGCCAACCGATCATACGGCCCGTAGAAGGCCCATTGTGTCTACGGCCCGTATAAGGCCCATTGTTTCTATGCCCCGTAGAAGTCCCATTCTTTCTACGGCTCGTAGGAGGCCCATGTTAACTATAGTAAATATGTAGCCCATGGTTATTGTGGCCTAGTTTTAAAAAATAGGTTATTGCGGCCACTAGCAAACCGCGGAAAAAGAACTGCACTAACTACAAGAAAACAAATAAACAAGACAATAAGGAAATAAATTAGCAAGCAACTTACGCTAGACTAGCACGGCTATTACACATATTACATCCACTAGGCATCAAAGTTCGCCACCAGTGCAAATATAGGGAACAAGGCAGCATATAAACGCCGCAGCAAAACAAGTCCAGAACTGAAACCACTTCAGAAGAGCTCAAGAAACAATATCCTGGGTACCCATAATGCTAGCAAGATGCTTAGAAAGCTTATTAACTTTCTCTTGTTTGGCACTTAAATCCTCCAGCACTTGTTGTTGCACCAAAAAGTATGCATCTGAATTCTGCAGGGACTTCCTCAGTCCTTCGGCTTCCTGTCACATAACATCATATCGATGTCTTTCAACTTCAAGATGAGACTCAAGAAGACGAACTGATTCAGGTAGCGAGTTCGAAGAGCTGGTGCCAGCAGTAGTAGCCAGTAACTCGAACACTACATCAAGACAGGACTTTGGGGTTGTCTCAGTGTCTTCAATATAGTTTTTATCAACTTTCTTGAAGACCAACAGAGATGTCTCAGTATCTTGAACCTTATTTGCATTACTTCCTTTACCATCACATAACAGGGTACTCTTCTCCAATATTTTATCCGTGTTCTAAAAGAGAAACAAACAAACACATCACAGGTTTACAATGTAGTATTTGAAACTCATTTTGGTGAACCGGTTCAGTAGTAGGGTGGACAGGATAACAACATGAAACAAACATATATCTATGTAGTATGGTCACTGTATGGTCTATATCATTCTAGTTTATGTTGCCAAATCAAGATAGATACAATTTGAATCATATCTATTTAAGACAAAGCAGCATAGACAGAATATAAGTGTGGGAAACTACACAGCAATAACAACACTCGTAATGTGCATGGCATGGGAACATAACTGTTTATTCAATTGAAACTGAAATCAACATAGAGCAAGTTACAACATCAAACACGTTAAAGAAACAGGTTTAAAACATACCTGTTGCGCCATTGGAGTTTCAATTGCATCCTTCAAATTTGAAATTAGTTGGTATGAGTAAATACAGTGATGCAAGAGCAAAGTAGTATGAAGCATTGCTACGGAACCTGACCTGAGAACAATTCTTCTTCTGCTTTAAGCGTTGACTTGGGGTTCGGAGTGGTGGTCCTCGTGCTTTGGGCACCGCAGTTGCCTTACTAACTACTCGTGTTTGGGTTCTCTGTGGTGGAGACGGTGTTGTGTCAACGGGAACTGGGTTACTATCTGCTGGGGTTGGAGTTAGAAGGGGTGTAGCTGGTTCTCTGTCCAACTGAGTGGGGGTACAATCTGCGTGAGTCTGGGTTATGTGTGGTGGGGCTGGTTCTTGGGCAAGTAAAACCGTGGTTCTATCTCCATCGACAGGTAGCACGATCTTTTCTGAAGACCGCGTTTTTACTCCCACAGATACTGCCATCACCCCCTCCAATTGAAATGGCTGATAAACAAGAAAAGTAATTGAATGTACAGACATTGTAAGATAGACAGGTGCAATGGATAGTAGGGAAGAAAGCAGGGCATGAAATAATTCACATTTATGTTGTCTAACTGAACAGAATAGTAAGACATAATTTCACATATATGATGGCTAATTAAACTGGATAGAATGACATACTTCAAAATATGATGACTATGTAAGCAGGATGACATGATATAACTATACGATGTGTCTATTAAAGTGGTTGGCATGCCATAAATCACAAACATGCCGTCGATGGAAACATGATGGCATAATATAATTCACGGATAGAATGACATAATTCAAAATATGATGACTATGTAAACAGGATGAGATGATATAGCTATATTATGTCTTTAGAAAATGGGTTGGCATGCCATAGTTCAGATACATGCTGTCTATGTAAACATCATGGCATGATATAATTCAAATATATGATTTATATACTAAGGAAGTGAGCAGAGGGCAATCGCATATATGATGTGTCAACTAAGGAGATGGCATTCAATATCGTGTATATGATGTAAAAACTAAGCATTGCAATACAACATATGCATGATATGAGTAATATAACCCTGCCAAGTTTGAGCATACACCTCAGGGGGATAATAGGACTGGTCATCTGCCTCTGAATCCTCCTGTGAAGAGCTATCTGTAATCAGCAAGATATTTGCTTCACCAGGTAGCATTGTCTGCTCTGAAGACCTTGTTTTCAGTCCAAATTTCTCCATGACCAATTCAAATGGTTGATGCACAGGAAGAGCAGTTGAATATACAAACATTGTCGACAAAAGCAATGAGAAATACAAAAAAAAAGGACGGCATGGTATAATTCACATATATGGCGCTTGGCTAAACAGCATGGCATTGCATAATTCACATAGATAATGCCTTGCAACAAGATATCATTGCATAATTCACATATATAATGTCTTGCAACAAGATGGCATTGCATAATTCACATATATGGTAATTAGACACTAAACAGGTGGCATTCACACAAAGCATGTCTAAAGTAAGCAAATGA
>NC_041383.1:396982616-397008300 GCF_002162155.2 Triticum dicoccoides | reverse complement strand
GGAGCTATCTGTAACCAGCAAGACATGCGCTTCGTCGGATAGCATTGTCTGCTCTGAAGACCTTGTTTCCACTCCAGATTTTTCCATGACCGTGCCAAATGGCTGATGCACAGGAAGAGTAATTGAATGTACTAAAATTGTTTTCAAATTTAACACGTAATAAAAAATGATGTCATGATATAATTCACATATAAGACGACTGGCTACCCAGGGTGGCATTGCAATATTCACATATATGATGCCTGGCTAAACAAGATGACATTGCATGATTCACATATACGATAAAGAAACTAAACAGATGGCATTGACACAAAGCATGTCTAAACTAAGCAGATGACATCTTTGATGTATACAGTAAGCAATGCAAGGCACCATATGCATGATATTACCAACATCAGCATGCATAGTTAGAGCGAAGACCTCATGGGGTAAATAGGTGTGGTATTCTGCTTCTGGATCCCCCTAAGAACAGTTATCTTCCTCTTGATTACAATCCGAAATGGGTGGAGGGGGGCTGCCTTTGCGCCCACCATGGAGCGACGTCTGCATGAAATTTTATTGCCACGCAAGGCTCGTCTATTTTGCTCTAGATGTTTAGTTCCATTGTGTACAGTAACTGACATGCATAGGAATAAAACATAGTGAGATTATGTAAGGAGTGCATGCACAAATCCAGAGTGATGGTAGCAAACTATGGATAGACCCAAAACCAATGATAGTAGGCAGATAATAGCTTTAGTTAAAAATACAGATAATGGCTCCTTTAATGTTTTTTTGCACCCAACATGAAACTCATAGTAGACACCCGAGATTAACCAGATAATAGACATATAGTACTGATTGCGGCCCTAATATGTACCCCACAACCATTTAAAAACTCAAGTTTCAGCATAAGTTTGGACCTGACTCGGAGTCTAATAGGTGAACACGATGATAAAGTAGCATGTCATCATATTAAGTGATGCATAACGTAAGCAGACACGGAATAGTACGACCTCTCTTGCGGACCCGTGTAGTCCTCAAGGTCATCTGCTCAATTGATGATGGTAATGCAGTTTTCGTGCCTGCCGGCAGCAGGGAAGAAGATCTGAGGCGGCGAAAGATAGTCTGGAGAGCGGATCCCTGCTGTGGTGAACCCTTCCGTCGTTGGAGCAGCTGAGCTGGGGTGGAACACAGCACCGCAGGAGCAGGACAAACCACACAAGGTTTTCTTTGACACATATCTGTAATAGAAGTAAGTGTGTAAGGTCTTGTTTGAATTTGAGGATTCTATCAATTCAGGGATAGGAAATATACGGGAATAGGATAGGAATGCACGTGCAGAGAATTTAAAAACACAGGATTTCTGCCAATCTGGGTGTTTGGTTCACAAGAATTGGAAGATCACAGGATGTAAAGAAGCATGGTGAGATTAAGTCAAACCACAAGAAAATGTACGGTTATAATGCTATTATGCTACTATCTCTTAGTATTGTGCTTCATGAATAGGTATTTGAAAAGGAGGACAAGTGGAAATTAAAATTCCTACGGTTTTTCTTTCAAGGAGACACTAAAGGAACAAATCCTACAGTTTTCCTTTGCTCCTTTCCTTTGCACCAAATTCACGAAAAGTAGTACCATAGGAAACTTTCCAATTCCTATGTTTTTCATTCACTTTTCCTTTCAATCACTGGTGATTCTAGTAGGTAGGCTTGAGCAAGGAAAAGCCTACACTAAAAAAATGTTTTTGTGCTACTTCTATTACTTTGGACCCAGGCCACTGCCCTACTAGCCCAGCTCCCAGGGCCATCGACAAATGCACAGCTCAAACACGCAGAGTTAAATAATGATGGCGTTCAAGAGAGTCCATCACGGATAGCTAAGTTACCTGGTACCTCACTGCTTATCATATAGTAGGATAAAATAATCGTATTTACCGTTATTCCATGTGCTCAGTGGACAATATATATAACATGTAGAGTAAAAAAGAGATGCAACAAGTGCACAACCTCTTTCGTAAAGCCATGTCGATCTCAGCGTGATTGGGTTGGCCGGTGAGGATGCTCCGGCTGACTCGGCTGTCGGAGGAGGGGAAGAAGATCTTAGGCATCTAGACATGGAGCCCGAGGTACTGCTCCCCTGTGATGGAGAGTTTCATCGTTGGAGTAGCTCCGGTGAGTTGTACGACACCAATGCTGAAGCAAGACAAGAGAGACAATGTTAACCTGAGTGGAATTATAATAGCATCTCCAATAGATGACGTAAAATACATAACCACAAAGTGCTAGATGTAAAATACATCAGCTGCTCATCTCTGAACTTAACTGTCGAAACTAAATTTAACTGTCGAAACTGAACTTAACTGTCGAAACTGAATTTTGCTATCAAAACTGAATTTTACTGTCGAAACTGAACGCACTAGAGGTGTGGCTACACGTCAGTCGACTAACTTTTTCATCTCTCGTCAGTCGATTTTGCAGTCGTTGGATACGAAATCAAGGGCCTGCAGTTCATCTTCAACCTCCACCCCCTGAGCCGCCAGCCACCACCGGCCAAATAGCCGCCCCCAACCCCCCGCGGCCGGCAGTGCGCCGCCCCGCCTGCCCTGAAAGCACTCCCCACCGCCGGTCCGCTGCCGCCCCGGCCGTTCCTCTAAGCCCCCCATGCCGAGCTTTTTCTCTGGCGGTCCCCACGCCACCGCCCCACCACCGCCGCCGACCAGCGCCCCCGCCCTGAACCCTAAGATAGATAGTGGGGTACCTCTCCGGCGAGCCCCCCTCCCCGCTGTGACTGGTTCTTCCTTAACTCCGGCGAGCCCCCCACCCCCTGAAAATTGACTGACCCAAAAGTCAATTCAGTCGAGTGAAGTGGATGTCGCCGCCGAGGGAGCGACGCCGTGGAGGAAGTCGCCGGTGCGCCGCCGTGGATGGAGCCGCGCCGTGTCACCTCGGAACCAAGCGCCGACAGCATCGTGAGATCAAACCAAGAATAAATGCGGCGATTAGTGTACAACCTCTTTGGTGGCGCCGATTAGGCCGCAACTTCATCCAAGGAAACGGTGATGATGATGCTCTTCTGGTGGTGCAGGTGAAGACGGCGGTGTGGGAATGGAGGTGGCACGGAAGACGAGGGGAATGTCGGGGCAGCTCCTTAGAGGTGGAGGACGGGGTGGCTGAACCGGCGGGACGACTAGATCGACGACAGATCCTCATCCGGTACGGTGGATGAGGGACGTCGAGGTGTTGCTGTGGACGACATCGTCGGGGAAGAGGCTCTGGCTGGGTGGTGGACGGAGGAGGCTGTGGGGCTTCGCGGGTTTTACCGGCCTCGGTGTGCGAATGGGTGGGTGGATGGGATGGGAGTTGGGAACCATGGCTTAGGGACGCGCTTGTCCGAAATGTGGGGTAAGTTACAGAAGTACCCCCACTGATTTGAGGCCGTTCTTTCGGTTCAAGGGTATCACGGGCATTTCGCGTGTCGGGATTTCACAGGAGGTGGGAGTTTTCACGCGCGTTTTAATTTTGGAATAGAAAGGCGCGGGTTGAGATGGAGGGTGTTGTCGGAGCACAACAAGACAAAGATATATCTTAAATATTTCGGGCTAACAAGGCACGGGTTGAAATTTCCGGACAAGCATAACTTGTACTGTACCAAATCAATTCGCACTACAAATGTCATTCAAAACTTTGAATTCATGTTATGTTCAATTAAAATATTTTGCTACGTGTATAATGCATGCAACCTACTACTCAAATGAACATTTTAGTGCATTCCAAATGTATATACTACCGCTTCAATATGAACTAAATTTGAATTTGTTTCTCTATTTGAATAAGATGTACAATAATGATTGTTGTGAAGTCAAAGCATTTGAATTTGTTTCTCTGTTTTAATAAGATCTACAATCATCATTATTGTCAAGTTAAACCATCGTTTGTGTATTATCTTCACAACACACCACATGATTAGTCTCGAGTTACATATGAACTATGTGTACTATATGAACTCGTACTCGATTTTTTGAATCCACTTTATGTTGATTTCAAATCACAGTACATTTCAAGCTCTAGCTAGATCTTCATAATCTAAACCATGTCTCATATGTATAATGTATTTATCACATTATGTATGGTGCCCCTCCCCTACACCTACAAGTATTTAGATGTGAGTTGCAAACACCACACATTACCACAAATTCAAATAAAATGTGAGAATGTTCGATACACAGTATTGTTTAGATTTTTCGATATTTAGTTGCAAGCTGCAAACGCCACATATTATCACAAATTCAAATAAAATGTGATATTGTTCGATGTATAGTATGGTTTAGATTGTTCGACATTTAGCTGTGAGTTGCAAATGCCATGCATTATCACATTATGGTATAACATGTTCAAAACCACAACACACGTATCACCGCTATATTCATGCATGCATATGTTTAAAACACTATGATCTCCTATTCAAATATATGAATCCACTTTCATATCAAATTATGATCTTTGTTAGTCTCTTACACCCACACAATCCTCTAACCTTTGTAGCTACCACTAACTTTCCCCCGTGCATGCACACACCCTCCTCGCCCTCCTCCTCCCTCAGCATTCTATCCATCGCACACATTCATTTTTTTCTTTAGGTCATTCTCCCACAGTCTCCACAATTCCTTTCCGACACACACCAATCGATAAACCTCTCCAGCGATGTCTGCCTACGACATACACATGCACCTTCAATCTCCTCCTTTATGTGTCCTTGCCTCATGTCTCTCATACGGTCCCACACACGTGTAAACTCTCGCCTCTCTTTTCATCGAGCTCACAACCGCACACTCCTCCCCCTATCTAGCTAGTAGCTGGGCCTGTCGCACCACCTCCTAGCTCCATTCTCTCTAACTATCCGTCTCGCCGGGCCTTATTTGCCTCTAACAAATGGACGTACACCGACCGATCTCCCGCTATACATATAGATAGCTAGGTCCTTATAACTCATTTTTCCCCATGCGTCGATCGATCTACCTCATTAGTTATGTCTCTCCCTTCCTCCAACAAACAACAATTGATCTACCGATCTAGTTAGGTTTGCTTACCAAACACATGGTTCCCCTTCATCATCCATGGATGCATCCCGACAGATCTATCACGCACAGGCACACACAGAAACACATCCCCACTCTTATTGATAATATTGCAGTTCCACCCTCAGTTCGTCTACTAGGCCTCTCCCACCATCTTCGAGAAGCAACTCCATCACCCATCCAGCACTCTACCCCTCTCCCTCCCTCTGTCTCTCCTCTCTCTCTCTGTCCCATCCTATTTCCCGTCCTTCAGTTATGTATGGATGTTGACCGATCTCCCTCAAGACATAGCTGGGTCTCTCCTTCTCAACACATATACGAGTCATTCTACCTCGATAGTAAGGCCTCTGCCTACCCCTCCCCCCACCCCCCTCCCACACACACACACACGGATACATCGAGCGCTTTAGTCATGTCTCCCTGCCACACACAGACTTGACATGTGCCCTCTGATGTTCCGGTAGGTCAGTCGCCCTATATCTTTGACTTGCACACACACACAATTTTGATGGCTCTCTTCATCGATCTCGCACCCACCCACTAGATCCTCTCGTTGACTCTATCGATATCTATGACCCCTCCCTCTCTTCTCGTGGATCGCCCGGCCCTCTATATATGATATGGACAGGCCTCCATTTCACACACATTTCATGCAAAATTTTGTTTGAGATGTCATCGACACATATTCCCACAAATACATTCACGAAATCACCCCCAAACAAAAAACACTCACGAACGCACAAGCCATTTGTCTAGGTTTGTATCTCTCTCTCACACGCCCACGTAGGTGGGGAATGTGCACGAAGAGAAGAGGTGCACGCACGGCGCACGTACTCCCGTCTCTTTCCCAACCACACCCGCGCGGGTACACGGTGGAGCTCATTTCTGAACGAAAAGGCAGCCCACGTGGTAATTTGACACGTGTACTAGTTTTCCACTTGATGGAGGGAGGATCGTCTACCACGGGTGAACAAACAAATTGCGACTTGACCCGTTATGTTAAAAAAGAGGCAAACCATGTGGGGCCTACCTTAGAGGCAAGGCTCTATACACTGGAGTACTTTTGATGTGTCCCGTCAATTCGCAGAACAAGGAGAAAAGCTTGCTTAGTATGTCGTCTCCCCCGCCCACGGGCGCGGTGGCTCGCAGGATGAGGTGAAGTTTGCTTACTAGTAGTAGTACTGTACGCCTTATGCCCGCTCCCTCGCCCACGCGCGTGGTGGCTCGCAGGACGAGGAGAAAATTTTACTACTCCCTCCGTTTACTCCTCGTCCCTACTACCTTGGTTAGAGATATTATCATATTGTTTGGAATATATATGTCCTTTAGTAGATTTCAATATGAACTACTAGTACATACTCCAAAAACTGATGTATATAGACGTATTTTAGAGTATAGATTCACTCATTTTGCTCCGTATGTAGTCCATATTGAGGCCCTGTTTGGTTCATAAGTCCTAGGACATTTTCTAGTCCCAACTAAAAATCCCCTACTCCTTAAAAAGTCCCTCCCTCTTTGTTTTCAGGGACTAAAAAGTCCCTAGTTCCTTCCTAGAGGTTATTGAATGACCATGTTACCCCCAGTATACAGAAAAATAACAACCAAACAACACCATGGGGCGGCGGGGCAATGGGTGCAGGGAGGGGCATTGTTGGAAAAGTCCCAAAAAAGACTCTCCTTGAGAGTCTTCTTCATTAAGTCCCAAAAAGCAAGTTTTAGTCCCTAGTAGTCCCTCCTGTTTGGTTAAAAAGTCTCTAAGAGGGACTTTTTCTAGTCCCTACACTAAAAAGTCCCTGGAAACAAACACCCCCTGCATAAAGTTGAGACACTTATTTTGGAACGGAGAGAGTACATATTTGCTATGATCTTTTTGAGGAACCGATATTTGCTATGATCTGTCAATCATTGAGATGCAATAGCATGCATGTTAGTCTCCTTTGTATTTGATGAAATGTTGCAACGGGCAACCTTGGACGCAAGATACATGTAACAGAAGCTGGAAGCTTCCTAGAATTGTACTATCTCGCTGATAAATTACAGTACATACTATACTAGTACTTCCTCCGTTCCTAAATATAAGTCTTTGTAGAGATTTCACCATGAACCACATACAGATGTATATAGATGCATTTTAAGTGTACATTCATTCATTTTGTTCCGTATGTAGTCCACCTAGTGGAATCTCTACCAAGAGTTATATTTAGGAATGGAGGGAGTACTATGTAAAGAGTTAGGTGTCGCACGGTGTCCAGAAAATTTGGTGATAGTGTGAGGTTGGCCATGTAATCACTGAACCTGCGTGCTTTCACTGCTCTTGCACTCCTCCGCCATAAGAATGAAGAAAATTGTAATCTAGTAGTACCTCCTTTCGCCGAAAGCGTGGGACATCCAGCAGTCCTACCACCTTAGTAATAATGACCAATGAGCCGTCAAATCACATAGACCCACCAGTAAGTTGGACGGACGAAGCAACCATCACTCTTGAATCTGCTTCTCCCTTCAACGCAGGCGCCAGTGAGAGGTCGCGTCCGCTCTGCCCGGGCATGAATGCGGCACCGATTCTTTGGTGTGGCGCTGACCATTTCGGGCGGGAAGCGCGCGCAGGCGATGGAGGGGCTTTGGGTGGGACAGGCTGGTTAGGAGCGGGCTTGGCAGCTGTCTGCCTGTCCCTACCAGATGCCCAAAAACGAGAGGATGCACCAACTCTCGCAGCAAATATCGTACACTACACACCATCTCTCTGTAGGAGTAGGTCGATCTGTCGCTCTCTCTAACACACACATGTTGTTAAACACACACACACACACACGCACACGCACACACAGGTTCATAGAATTGGAAAATCGTGCGAGTGCAAAGCCACATGAAGTGAGATACAAATGGAGTATGTACAATAAGAGAAGAGGTGATGAATATTCCATCAAACCTGGACTGAGGAGTAGTACTCCCTCCGTCTAGGTGTTAAGTCATCTTACGGAATCAGATATTCCCAAAATGTTTAGGCGTCGTCCATTAACTTCGCATCTCAATCCCCTCCTGGCCTCGTTGCTAGCGAGCGTTGTTACTTAGGGAGCATTAGGATCCTTAGCAAGAACAGCTTATAGCATAGCTGGGCAAGGTTAGGCGTTTGGAACTATTAAAATATGTTAGCTTTTGTGGGCGAGCTAGCTTGGGTGGGCTATGTCGGATGTTGGGTTCCGGCAGACCCTTAAGGTTCAAACTCTGGGGTGCGCACGAAGATCTTCCCCCTACCGATCTACGTCTGATCGCCTCGTGAGAATCTAGGCTAAAACGATGAACAACACGAGGGACACAAGATTTATACTGGTTCGGGCCACCGTTGTGGTGTAATACCCTACTCCAGTGTGTGGTGTAGTGGATTGCCTCAGGGGCTGATGATGAACAATACAAGGGAAGAACAACCTCGCGAGAGGTGTTCTTGGACTGGTGCGATGAACTGCTTGGGTGAGTTCGATCGCCTCTCGGTCTAATCAGATGCCCCCTACTGCGTGGTGGCTAGGCCTATTTATAGAGGCCCTGGTCCTCTTCCCAAATATTGAGCGGGAAGGGCGCCAACAACGGACATTTCAAAGGGGAACATCTAGTACAAGTTATCCTGACCAAAGTTGGTCTTTGGCTGCCAAAGGCACTGGTGATGACGCCGTCTTGGGCTCCACAGTGACCTCCATCCTGCCGCTCTGCTGGTCTTGGTCTCGTTGCACAGAAATGGCAACCTTTGCATGATGCCTCGGTACTCCACGCCTCTGCTTGCCCCCTTTGCACCAAAGAGGAAACAAGGACACTGCGCAGGCCAGCGCCCGCCTGGTTCCGATCGTCATGGCTTGTGTCACAAGCACCTCGCGAGGAACCCTGCCTTGATCTCTCCGCCAGGCTGGCGAGGCCGTTCATGAGGAATCCTTGTGTCGTTTGCCCCGCGAGGCTTGGCCCCTCGTGAGGGTCTTGAGTCTTGCGCTTATGAAGATGGGTCGTATTGGGCCACCACTTGAGCCACGCCGCAGGCAGGCAAGTCTGGGGACCCCTTTTCCCAGAACACCGACAGTAGCCCCCGGGCCCAAGGCGCGCTCGGACTTGGCTTAGCGGAGAACCGAAGGGGCAAGTGCGGAGCGCGCGGGCCCCATCAGCCTGCGGCCTTGGGCGCCGCGTGGCGGCTGATTGGACGTGGGCGTCTCCACTTCCCCACGCCGCCTCGGCATATGTCCGACTTGACAAGTACCTGCATGCAGAAACCAGTCATGATTACTTGTGATCGTGGAGGCCGACGGTTGGCCTCCTCTGGTTATAAATGCAGGAGGGCACAAGCCCCCGCTGTACATCTTCCTCCTCGCTTCCTTCTTTCTCCCCATCCCAGCTGCTCGCCATCTCTTATGGCGCCACCGAGGAGGTTCTCGGACGCAGAGAAGGGAAAGGCTCATCGGGAAGGGCCCGACTCTCCTCCGCCCAAGCGCGGCCGGGGTCGTCCCTGCAAGCATCCTGCGTCTCCCGCCGCGGCTCCTCGTGGTCGCGGCTGCGATCTCCCGCGCGGCGATGGACACCTGGTGGGCGAGGGAAGGCGTGTCGTGGCTGCGCGGCCTCCCAGGCCGCGCTTCCATTCGGAGGAGGTGCTACCGGAGTTCGTCGTGTGGTTAGTGGACCCAACCGGCAGCTGGCTCCAGCTTCCTCGCTTTTTTGTAGGTGAACTCTCGGCCGGCGCTCCTGGTGGCCTCTGGCTTCAAGCAGACGGTTGCTGCAGCAGGGCCTCCTGGGCCTCATTGGAGATTTCCGTCGCCGGGAACGTGGCCCGGACCCGTGGCTGGAAAACGTTTGCCCGCGCACGAGGCCTGAGCCGGAGGTGCACCCTGCATTTCAAGTTTGACGGCGATGCCACCCTGTACGTGAGGGTGTTTAGAGAAGACGGCCGCCGCGTCGAGTGCTGCCCCGAAGACGATGACGGCGGCCGGGCGCCCAACCTTGGCGTCGGTCGGGATGAGGATGAAGGCGGCGCCGCCGGCGGCGTTCGCAGCTCGCCAAGCCTCGACGGCTCCCCCTCAGACAGCAGCTCCTCCAGTGGTGGCCGCGACCAGCCTCCATGCCGTCGCGCTCGCCTTGAGGGATGCAGTGGGTCAGCCCGCCATCGCGCCTCGGTGAAACGTGAGGAGGGGTCCGGCTGAGCTCCGGAGGCAGTACGAGCCCTCGCCGCGAGCCGGCGCCGAGCATGCCGTGTCTATTTTGTTTTTCTCCCTTCCCTGTGCAAAGAGAGAGTAGTGTAGGGCCCCGCAGGGGCGTGATGGACTACTGCCGTTAACTATTATGCTATTTTTATTATTCATGTGCTGTGTTTGGTGCCGCGCGCTCGCGTGTAGGAATTACTTAGCTCGGGGGGGACTTGCCATAGTCTTCGCTTCCCGAGGCTGGGGCCTCATCGCACGCTTTGTGGCCTGCAAGAATTAGTTAGGAGAGGTAATCTTCCGGTCTCGGTCATGAGGGCAACCGACTCGGGCCCTGTGTTCATGTCGCGATGCCCGTGGGGCATGGACCGGGAGGAGTTCTCCCGTGATGGACTTGGGTAGGAAAGCCTCACAAGACTAGGTTAGGAAACGCTCGCGAGGGCACCCGCGCAGCCCCTTCACGAGACTTGCGAGAGAGAAAATGAGTCAAGTAGGCGACAAAGACAAAGAGTCACAGGCCGGGGATGGAAACAACACTAAAAGAAACTTCCAATAAAACTTCAAATAAGGACGAACAAGCCAACTGCAGAAAGCAAATGAAAAAGCCGCGTCCGGCACCTAATCTAGTCTTCGACGTCTTCTCACCAGCGCGGAGCTAAGTGCTGCCACTGGGCGTGGGCGGGAGCCCCCGAGGCCTGAGGGCGGCTCTCCGGAGACTCCGGGGTGTGTACATCCCCAACTCATTATTACGTGAGAGTGTCACGGGCGGCGAGCTTCACAGGCATTGGCCTTCTTCACAGGCTCCGGGCCTTTCTCGGGGCGATGAGCTTCACAGGCGTTGCCCTTCTTCACAGTCTCCGGGCCTTTCGCGGGGCGATGAGCTTCACAGGCGTTGGCCTTCTTCACAGGCACCGGGCCTTTCTCGGTTCGTCTAGCTTCACAGGCGTCGGGCCTTCTTTACAGGCGATGGGCCTTTCTTCAAGGGTAGAATTTTTGGAGGTGCTGTATGTTCCATGCGTTCGGGATGGGCACCCCCTCCTGAGTCTTCAAGCGTGTGGCGCCAGGTCTGGAGACATGAACAACCTTGAACGGGCCATCCCACATGGGCGAGAGCCTGTGTAGACCTTCCCTGGAGAGCACCCGCTTGAGCCCGAGGTCACCTACCTCGAGGGTCCTGGGACGGATGCTGCGGTAGTGGTACCGCCGCAACGCCTATTGGTATCTTGCTGCTCGAAGCGCAGCCTCCCGACGGTGTTCCTCCCCCAGCACGAGGTCCACCCCCCGCATGGCGTCCTGCTGTACTTAGTCGAAAGCCAGGACCCGCGGAGTGATGCCTGACCTCGTGAGGAAGGACCGCCTCAGCACCGTAGACGAGGAAGAACGGGGTTTCGCCGGTCGACTTGGTAGCGGTCGTGCGGATGGACCATAGCACGGACTGAAGCTCGTCGTGCCAGCCCCTGCCGCAGGCCTCCATCTTCTTCTGGAAGGTTCGGGTTTTGAGGCCTTTCAGGACCTCCGCGTTGGCGCATTCAGCTTGGCCGTTGCTCCTAGGGTGTGCCACCGAAGCATAGCGTATCTGCGTTCCATGGTTAGCACAATATGTTTTGAAGAGATTGTTGCTGAACTGCGAACCGTTGTCGGTGATGATGCGATTAGGTACCCAAAACCGGCTCACGAGGCCCTTGATGAACTTGACCGCTGAGCCAGCCGGGATGGCACGGACAGCTTCCACCTCTGCCCAGTTTGTGAACTTGTCAATGCCGACGTAGAGGTAGAGGTAGCCCCCTGACGCCCGAGGAAACGGGCCAAGGATGTCCAGTCCCCAAACGGCGAATGGCCATGAGAGGCGAATGGTCTGAAGGACCTGAGCCGGCTGATGAATCTTCTTGGCATGGAACTGATAGGCTTCACAAGCCTTCACCAGCTCGATTGCGTCGTTGAGTGTCGTTGGCCAATAGAACCTGTTGCGAAATGCCTTGCCGACGAGTGTCCGTGAAGACGAGTGGTGCCCGCAGTCTCCACCGTGAATGTCCACCAGTAACTCTTTCCCTTGCTCCCTGGAGATGCAACACAGGGAAACGTCATTCGATCGCTTTCGATAAAGCTCTCCGTCTTGGATGCAGTAGGCCATGGCCTGCCGCGCCACGCGTTCCGCGTCCTCCTCCTTTTCTGGCAGAATCCTTTGCATCAAGTAATCCTTGAACTCCGTGGTCCAACATCCCTCCTGAGGCTCAAGCGCTAGGAGCAAGCGCGCTCTGGAGGTCGGGCCGCAGGCCGGGGCTCCCGAGGCACGCGGTTGAGGGAGCTCCTCCCGAGGCTGCGCTGTGCTTGATAGTGATGGCGCCGCTGAAGGTTTGAAGAGTCGTTCCTCGAAGACGCCAGGCTCCTGAGGCAACCGCCTGGACACCCTCCTGGCGATGTCATCAGCCTCTTGATTGGTGCCGCGAGGCGCATGCTGCAACTCCAACCCGCAAAACTGTTTCTCCATCCTGCGGACTTCCGCAAGATATGCTTCGATGTGCTCATCCTTCAGCTCGTACACCTTGTTGGAGAAGTTGACGAGAAGTCGAGAGTCGCCCTTGATGATGAGGCGCTTTAACCCCAAGGCGGCTGCAGCTTTCAAGCCTGCTATCAGACCTTGTATTCTACTATGTTGTTGGAGTCCTTCTCTCCATGCTGGAAGTAGAGCTGCACGGCATAGTAGAGCTTGTCCTGAGTGGGAGATATGAGCACTGCGACAGCCCCTGTGCCATGTCGCGAGAATGCCCCGTCGAAGTACATGACCCAGCCGTCCGGCGCTTCACTTCTTGGGGAAAGCGACCGGTCCTCGCCTGCTTTGAGCCCTGGTGCCTCCTCGTCCATTCCGCCACAAAATCTGCAAGTGCGGCTCGCTTGATGACTCTGGTCGTACTGAATTCCAGCTGAAATGCTTGCAACTCTATGTTCCATTCAACGGCCTTCCAGCTGAATTGGTTCTCCTGAGTACCCTTTCCAAGGGATATGCCGAGACGGCCTTGATGGGATGGCCTTGAAAGTAGTGCCGCAGCTTGCGTGAGGCCACTAGCAATGCAAGGAGGATTTTCTGGGGCATGGGGTATCACGCCCTTGCGTCCCGCAGCACTGTGCTAACGAAGTACACGGGGTGCTCAACGAGGTTGAGGGTGCTGGCATGGCCTGCGTTTTCCGGAGGTCGAGGCGCCTCCTGAGGTGACGGAGCCCCCAGCGCCTGGTCACCTGGTGTGGCCTCCTCTGCTCTGGGTGTGTCCCCCTGCTGTGGGCGACCCCCATTTGCCATGGTTGCGGTCTACGCGAGGCCTTCTTGGCCTTGCTTCGCTTCGGCCAGGGCCGCGGCTGGCACGGCCTTGAACCGGCGCTCCTCCCTAACCGCCACCAGGGCTGCGCTGGCGGAGTAGGGCGTGGCTGCAAGGTAGAGCACCAAGGGATCCTGAGGGCGCGGTGCCACCATCACCAGAGGGCTGGTAAGGTACTTCTTGAGATCTTGGAATGCCTTGTCGGCCTCCTCCGTCCATTTGAACGGGCCCTTCTTCTTCATCAGCTTGAAGAAAGGCAGTACTCGCTCCCCTAGCTTGGAGATGAAGCGTCCCAACGCGGTTACTCGCCCAGTGAGCTTCTGCATTTCTCTGAGGGTCTTCGGAGGACTCATGTCTTTGACTGCCTTGACCTTCTCTGGGTTAGCCTCGATGCCCCAGTGGGACACGAGGAAGCCCAAGAGCTTGCCCGAGGGGACTCCGAATACGCACTTCTCCGGGTTGAGCCGCAGATCCAGTTCACGGAGGCTCGCAAAGGTTTCTTCCAGATCCTGTAATAGGGTATTTGCCTCCCGAGACTTCACCATGATGTCATCGACGTAGGCCTTTGCGTTCCTCCCGAGCTGCCGGCCCAAGGCGATGTGCATCAGTCGCTGAAAGGTCGCGCCCGCGTTGCGCAACCCGAACGGCATGCAGGTATAGTAGTACACTCCACACGGGGTCAGGAATGCCGTTTTCGCCACGTCTTCTACCGCCATCTTGATCTGGTGATAGCCCGAGAAGGCGTCCAGGAAGCACAACAGGTCACACTCGGTGGTAGAATCAATGATCTGGTCGATGCGAGGGAGCGGGAATGGATCCTGTGGGCAGGCCTTATTGAGGTTGGTGAAGTCGACACACAGCATTCCTTTCCTCCCTTTTTCGGCACAACAACAGGGTTGGCCAGCCATTCAGGATAGCGAACTTCGCGAATGACGCCTGCTGCCTCTAGCTTGTGAGTTTCCTGGACGTTGAAGGCCTTCTTCTCGATGGACTGTCGCCTTGCCTTCTACTTCACGTGGCACACGTTGAGGCACACATTGAGATGGTGTTCAATCACATCCCTCGGGACCCCTGCCAGCTGATCAGGTTCCCACGCGAACACCCCCTTGTTTGCGTGCAGAAATTTCACCAGGGCCTCCTCCTGCTCACGGTCGAGATTGGCGCCTATGGTGAAGGTGGCGCTAGAGGATCCATCCTCATCGACTGGTACTTCCTTGGTCTCCGCCTTGTCTTGGGTGAATATCTGCTTCTTCTTGGCCGGTGCAGCCCCCTTGGGCTCGGGGGCATCCGCGCTGGCGGGTTGCGCCACTGCGGACGCCTTGAAAGCGAGCTTGAGCGCCTGCAGCGCACCCTTTGTGTCTCCGGACAAGTTAAGGACGCCGCTGCTCCCGGGCATCTTCATGAGGTTGTAAGCCGAGTGAGTCGCTGCCATGAACTGGGCCAAGGCTGGGTAGTCGAGGATGGCATTGTACGGGAGGCCGATGGGGGCGATGTCGAAGTCGACCAGCTCTGTGCGGAACTTGTCGTGGGTGCCGAAAGTCACCGGGAGGCGGATCTGCCCGAGGGAGCCGGTGGAACTGCCCCCGACGCCTGAGAAGGGCTTGCTGGGTTGGAGCCGCTCTAGCGGCACGTGGAGGAGGCTAAAGGCCTCCACCGAGAGCACGTTGAGGCCGGCACCACCATCGATGAGGGTCCTGGTGATGGCCACCTGGCAGATGGTGGGGGTGCATAGCATCGGGAGCGCGCCCGAGCAAGCGGTGTTGGAGGAATGATTGTCCGAGCTGAAGGTCAAATCAGCCTTGGGTGCCACCCAGCCCGGGGGTGGGGGGGGGGGCTTCATGGCGCTTGAGGACGGCGCCGATCTGGCGGACGAACGGCTTGACGTGGTGGCTTGAAGGTGGTGCCTGTGATCCGCCCAGGAGGGCTATGACGACTGGGGGCGCCGGCGCAACATGATGGGTGAGGAAGAGGTTGCGTAGCTCCTCCCAGTAGGCCACAGAAGCCGCTGGCAGGTGGAGCAGCCACATGTGCGGGACGCCGGTGAGGGCCATGGGCAGCCAGTTAGCCCTGACCTTTTCGTCGCCTCCGACCTTGAGGACGGCTTCTTCATACGCTAGCAGGAAGGCCAGCGGATCGGCTACGCCATCGTAGCGCAGCGGCATGTCCGGCTTGAACTTGTTCGGCCACCGCACCTGTCGCAAGGCGGGGGCCAGGGCTCAGAGCCCCCTGGTTCCCGCGCCGGCACCGACAGCCGGAGCAGGCGGTGCATTGGCCGCCATGAGGGCGGAGCGTGGTGCTGATGGAGAACGGGTCAACGGAAGGGAGAGCTCCGGCGCACCCCTACCTGGCGCGCCAAATGTCGGATGTTGGGTTCCGGCAGACCCTTAAGGTTCGAACTCTGAGGTGCGCACGAAGATCTTCCCCCTACCGATCTATGTCTGATCGCCTCGTGAGAATCTAGGCTAAAACGATGAACAACACGAGGGACACAAGATTTATACTGGTTCGGGCCACCGTTGTGGTGTAATACCCTACTCCAATGTGTGGTGTGGTGGATTGCCTCAGGGGTGATGATGAACAATACAAGGGAAGAACAACCTCGCGAGGGGTGTTCTGGGGCTGGTGCGATGAACTGCTTGGGTGAGTTTGATCGCCTCTCAGTCTAATCAGATGCCCCCTACTGCGTGGTGGCTAGGCCTATTTATAGAGGCCCTGGTCCTCTTCCCAAATATTGAGCGGGAAGGGCACCAACAACGGCCATTTCAAAGGGGAACATCTAGTACAAGTTATCCTGACTAAAGTTGGTCCTCGGCTGCCAAAGGCACTGGCGATGACGCCATCTTGGGCTCCACGGTGACCTCCATCCTGCCACTCTGCTGGTCTTGGTCTCGTTGCACTGAAATGGCAACCTTTGCCTGACGCCTCGGTACTCCACGCCTGTGCTTGCCCCTTTGCACCAAAGAGGAAACAAGGACACTGCGCAGGCCGGCGCCCGCCTGGTTTCGATCATCATGGCTTGCGTCACAAGCACCTCGCGAGGTACCCTGCCTTTATCTCTCCGCCAGGCTGGCAAGGCCATTCCTGAGGAAGCCTTGCATCGTCCGCCCCGCGAGGCTTGGCCCCTCGCGAGGGTCTTGAGTCTTGCGCTGATGAAGATGGGACGTACTGGGCCACCACTTGAGCCACACCGCAGGCCGCAGGCAGGCAAGTCTGGGGACCCCCGTTCCCAGAACGTCGACAGGCTAGAAAAACCTTGCTAGCTCAGGAGAGCCAGATCGGCTCGCTTCCGACGGAAAACTTCGCGTAGTAGTAACATAGACTAGTAACATATGCATGTTACTAGTCCAAGTTACTCACCACTATGACCAGCCTAAGCAATGTAACCAAACGCTCCTTACTCTTCCTTGTTATCTCCCGTGGAAACCCAATGTATGGAGCGCAACTACGCGTTGATCAGTCAAGAAATCAAAGTCGTCTTGCATGCGAGTTAATATGTGGCCCTGCATGGTAGCTAAAATGGCATCTCTTAGTTGTTTGGATTAATTGTTGCGTTTAGAGACAGAAATCAGGGCTTTGATTGGAGGAATGACCGGTCAAGTTTCTCCTTCTCCTCCAATCTGCTTGCACCTTGGTCCCGCTGCACCTTCAAACGTGACTTATTACACCTAGACGGAGGGAGTCGTACGAGATATGGTGGCACACTAACTTAGGTCGAATACAAGTGCCCAAAATTGTGTGCATGTTATAATAAGGATTCACTTAAAATAGTATGTGAGCGAACAGAGGGATCAATTGGACAGTGTTCCCGAGCAGTGGCGAGATGTGTGAGGTAAGATACACCGCTGGCGCTTTTAATTTTTCTTATTAATTTGTTTGTTTCACCCTCTAACTGGTGGGACCCAACGTGCTACATGGAGAGAGGTAAAGTGACTAAGGCTGCATTATTTCTACACCCGTGTGGATAGTCTTACCACTAGAGCCACATGACACGATTATGATTTAAATCCCAATAACTCCCACACAAAAAAAAACATGGCATGCTTGTCACATGAATGCAGGGATGTATAAAAGGTTATTTTCCTCTCGTTGAACATAACGGGAGGGTTGTGTAGCTGGTTAGCCTATTCGCTCATCAAACTTGAGGTCTCGGGTTTGATAACTACACTTGAGCATAATTCATGCCAGGAGGATTCTTTGACTGGTCAAAATGGATGGATACGGAGCTATACGATCAACTGCAGCCTCGACGCTTGTTTTCTAGGGTTTGCATTCTTCACACTCTCTCCATTATATATATACAGCTGGAGCCTCACCGCTTGTAGTTGCTCTCTTCACACTCTCTCACCCTCTCCAGATCTAAACAAGACTTCGTTGGCCTCTCTCTCTCCCCTCACTGCTAGTTTGCTTGTAGTTGCTCTCTTCGCACTCTCTCACCCTCTCTAGATCTAAACAAGACTTCGTTGGCCTCTCTCTCTCCCCTCACTGCTGGTCAAAGAGCCGGCAGGATCCGTCCGCCGTGAAGGGAAGGAGGCTTAACGCTGTCGCTGTCAGCGAGGGAGGGAATCCACTACCGGCGCAGCTATTCACTATCACCAAGCGGCAGCGCGGGAGAGCCTCCGACCCCTTCTTCTTCGCTGTTGTACATAGTGTGGGCCGAACGGCCTCCGGTCGCCCACCGAACCACACCCCAAGAACCTTAAGGTAGAATTTACTTATCCCACATGCATTGCTCTAGCTGCATGTGGGCTTTTTCCGCTTCTGCACTCGAATCTAGGTTTTGGATCAAACATGAAAGTAGTGGGGAAAGTTGTATACCATGAATCTAGGACGTGGTTCAAAGAGGAAAGGAATGGGGGAAATTAGTGGGAAAAGTTGTATAGCATGAATCTAGGACGTGGTTCAAAAAGGAAAGGAAGGGGGAGAGTAGTGGGGAAAGTTGTATCGCACGAATCTAAGACGTGGTTCAAAGAGGAAAGGAATGGGAGAAAGTAGTGGGGAAAGTTGTATAGCATAAATCTAGGACGTGGTTCAAAGAGGAAAGGAAGGGGGAAGTACTAGTACAGATTAGCTATCCAGCACCTACGTTAGTCGAAAAGGGAAAACAATGACAAACACAGTACGCACATCTGTAACGAACTGATGTTTTGTTTGGGGGGACAAGGCTGTAGAGTTTGAGCAGGACTAGATTTGCTGCGCTCACATAGGGAAAGGTGTCTAAAGATAACAAAATTGGGACTAACACAAATATGCTCCTTGGTTGTTTGTTCTTTGTTGCAACAGACTGTGCATCACCCCAGTACATTGGTAGATGCACATGGTGCTGGTGCGTCCACTGTCCCGTGCAACTCTTTAGTTGTTGTTAATCTAAGGCCCTGTTTGGTTAAAAACTCCCTAGTACCTACCTGCTTGGTTCCAGGGACTAAACATGGACTAGAGGTTATTAAATGACATGCTAAAAGACCATTTTACCCCTAGTAATGAACTAATAGAGACAAGGTGTGATGTGTGGCAGGGGAAACTGTTGGAAAAAGTCCCAAAAAGACTCTTCCTCAGGGTCTTCTTTCTTTAGTCCCAAATGCCCACTTTTAGTCCCTAAAAGTCCCTCCTATATGGTTTAGATGGGACTGACACGGAGTTTTTTTAGTCCCTCCACCAAAATGTCCCTGTAAACAAACACCCTCAAATAATGCCGCTAGAAAATTGATGCAATGCCATAGTTAAAAGCAAATTACATGTTTAACGAATTTTATTGTTAATATAATCTCTCTATTAATATTAATCAATGCCACCATTTGAGAAATGCTACTGTCTTGCTTTCTTTCCCATTTAGATAAGGTAGATGCTTCTTTTTGCTGGCTTATGTGTCATCCACTGTTATTGACCACTAGTTGTTTCCTTTGCACCTTTGTGTAAATAGGGTTATCTACTTCACCTCGTTGCCATTGTGACCTTTTGTTGCACTACACAAAACACTTTTGTTTTAAGAATGTTTTGTGTAGTTCAACCAAAATGTCACACCGACAACGTTGCTTGATTGCTTGATCTTAGTGGAACTGCACAAGAGGAGATCTTACTTCCTATCCGTGTTGGCAAATTTGGTTCAGATCTTCTTCTTGTGAGTTGTTTGAATTCCGCGTCATGAGAGGTCAGCACTAGCCTTCTTTCACATGATTCTGCAGTGTGCTTTCATATGTTGTGCTACTTGTACGGTATTGTTGCTTGATTTTAGTGAACTGCACAAATGGAGACAAGACTTCAAATCTTTATGTGCACCGTAATATCCCACTGAGGTAAGATAAGGATATTTCACAATTGTTGGCCTGTATTTTGCCACTTTCATCAAAAAATTAATGCCATTGTTTAGTGCTATACTTGTGCAACCTAATTGACATGCCAAATCTTGCATTGAAGGTGAAGCTTGTCTGTTATTGAACCAAGTGATGAAGGGGAAGAACAAGCGGAAGAAAAACAAAAATCAACTCCCGGTGCTGTAATGAAGCACTGGAACTATGATGGCACAAGTAATGATATAGTTTTGCATCTTAATTTTTTGCTATGGCTGGAACGACCAATTGTTTTGCCACTGATTTGATGCCACTCTTAATGTAATACGTAATTATCTCTACTTGTGCAAACAGGGATCTTCTTTGAAGATACCCTATATTTTAGTGGAACTGCACAAGAAGATGTTGGAAACATTAAACAAATTGAGGAGTATATAGTAAGCATGGCCACCAAAGTAGATAGCAACAGATGGTTCCGGATAAGTGCTTCATCTGTATTCTCTACACAATAAGCCTCCTAACAAAGGTTTGTACTCGCCCACTGATTTCATCCATATGATTGAGCTTTGTCATCTCTGTTGGTGTTGTGCTACTATTTAAATACTATCATGAAAAAGTGGTATGGTCCTTGAGAAGTGCTTCATCTGTGATGTTTTAAATATTTCCTTTCCTTTTTTTTGAGCAAACAAGGATGCTAGCATTTCGTTGTCCTCTTGTCTTTGCACAACAAGATCATCCTCCTCTGAAGAAGAATATGGAGTACGTGAAGTGACTAGTTCCGATTATGCCAGGATGAAGAAGCCCTGTCTATCTTCTCATCAGAAGGAGCAGTTGAAGGATGGTTACATTACTCCCCACAAGACCAAACTAACTTCAGCTCAGAAGGACTGACAAATCTCCATTTTCTTGCTGTGATGCGCGAGTACAATGTTGTTCTAGATTCTTTCCAGTGAGTGCCATTTTTCTAAAAGTGTGCTCTACATGGACCATGTAGGTGCATGTTTAAACCATTAATTCATAGTATAGTTTGCCTTATACTAATCACTTTTTTTGTATTTGTGCAAACATGGGTGCTCAGCTTGATTTCAATGGGAACTGCACAAAATGTTCATGAATACACCGAATCATTCATTTCCACCACAAGAAAGGAGGTACCAATAAGTTCAAGGCGTTGCAACATATAAGGGCGAAATCATACAAGCTACACACGAATTTGGTTGATTTTGGTGGAACTGCACAAAAAGAATAGCTGGTTTATTTAGCACGAGGTGCCATGTCAATGTCCGAACTGATGGTAAACTCTGCCCATTGCGCAATCATAGGCATTTGATATTTTGGAATGGGACAACCTTGTCAAATTTTGCTCATTGATTTTAGCAAGAAGACATGTGTTTGATATTTTCGAATGGGACGCCCTTTGCTGCCAGCAGCGTCGATCCATTTTTTCTTTATTATTTAGTTGTGAAGTAAATATTGGCTCTGACATGTGAATCGCTGAGATGGATAATCATCGATTGTTTTGAATGTTCTCTATGAATTGCCAGGCCTGAGTGTTTGATTGCAATGTACAGGAACGCTAAAAAGCTGCTCAAGTTCTTTGTACTCCTTCTGTGCCTTTTTGTTCGCACATTGTGAAAGTGCATACTTTTTTGTATAAGATTGGTCAAAGTAGATATACTTTGACTACAGACAAAACTTATATGCAGACTAGAAAGGACCGGAGGGAGTAGATGTGAAATTGCTGCAAACGAGGTGATCATGCTGGGAATAATGTTAGTACGTATTGTTTTGCATGTTCATCCAATGCCAGTGATATAAGAATTCGAACTAATCAAAATAAATTCATTCATACACGGTCGGATTTCATATAAACATGCCGGATTTCCTTACATTTCATACATTCTTCAACTAAAAAGGGGTGCGTTGGAGGTATAGTTAATTAACAGAAGCTACCCACCTGTGTCCGGCTGAGCCGAACAGAAGCTTCAGTGACTTAACTGCAGGTGCAGTTGCATAACTGACATGTGGTCCAGATGCCTGTTGGGCCCACGTGTCAGTCAGCCAACTGCACCAGCAGTTAAGTAGAAGCAGCGTCCTTCTCCAACATAGCTCTCCGGCTCCACGTCACCACCAAGAAGCTAACCGGCCGTTAGTGGTCAACCCGCCTAGCTTGGCTTCAACTGGAGAGTAGTAGCGGTGGCCTTACTTGGACCCGAGCGGCGGCGACCTACCGTGTTCTACTCTTCCTCGTTTTCTATGTGGCGCGGCCTCGTTGGCAGCGGGGCAGGGCCTCGGCGGAGCCGGCGATGTCCTCTGTCTCGTTGCCGCAGGGAGGTGTCGGTGTCAAACCGGTGGATCTCGGGTAGGGGCCCCGAACTGTGCGTCTGAGGTCGATGGTAACAGGAGACGGGGACACAATGTTTACCCAGGTTCGGGCCCTCTCTATGGAGGTAATACCCTACTTCCTGCTGGATTGATCTTGATGAATATGAGTATTACCAGAGTTGATCTACCACGAGATCGTAATGGCTAAAACCCTATAAGTCTAGCCTGTATGACTGTGTCCGTTTTCGGACTAAGCCCTCCGGTTTATATAGACACCGGAGGGGACTAGGGTTGTACAAAGTCGGTTACAGAGAAAGGAATCATCATATTTGGTCGCCAACCTTGCCTTCCACGCCAAGGAGAGTCCTATCCGAACACGGGAGAGAGTCTTCGGTCTTGTATCTTCATAGCCCATTAGTCCGGCCCATGTCCAACAGGTCGGACGCCCGAGGACCCCTTAGTCCAGGCCTCACTCAGTAGCACCTGAACCAGGCTTCAATGACGAGGTGTCCGGTGTGCAGATTGTCTTCAGCATTGCAAGGCGGGTTCCCCTTCCCGAATACTCCAAGATAGTCTTCGGACGCAACAAACATGTCGGAATCTACAACACAGGTACCACACACACAGCCGTACAGAGTATATATTTCACAAGTCCCATCCGCTGACAACTTTTTGCAAGATGAAATCACGTCTGCCCGGTCATTATTTCAAACCGTTTTCGTCTGCCTTTCCGCGTTTCAAGATGCGGTTTCCATTGGCACGTCTTGTCGAAGCAGAGATCGTGTCCCCTTATCGCAGGATTCTTATTAACACGAGCATGGATAACTGTCGGGGGGATGGACCCCGGGCAGGCAACGGAACCTGGATCCTCTTCAAAAACAATGGGCCTGGCACCACCCCTCAAACCGGCACGCACTTTGCCAGGTCGCTCGACCCGGCCAAGCCCCGCAACCCATCCAGGCTCTTCGACCCGGCAAGACGCGTTGAATTGGCCTCAACAACTAGTGCAAGACGGCCAAACCCGGCACAACCGAAGCTTCATCGACAAGCTAGCTTCACTCGTGGCATGCCCCGAAATCCAGCCGTGGGTCAGCACCCGTCCCATCTAGGCCGTACGATGGGACGAGTCTTCAATCAACGATGACTGAGGCAACAGTACCCCATCCATGCCTCTGGTCACCCAGAGCGTGGCAACAGTGCCCCTCACCTACCCACTGACCAGGGCCGGCGTGGCTACAGTGCCCCCGCCCTCACCGCTGATGACAGCAAGCGGCAACCTGACGAAGAGCCACTGTACACGACTCGACTCGGCCACGCCCTGACGATCGACAAGACGGCGCACAGTCTCCGTAGGCACGCAGGGCCCGCACCTAGGGGAACCCGGCGAACCACAAGCCCTCAGCGGGACCCAACCCGGGTTCCCGGACACCAACAATACGGACCACCGACTTGTAACATTACCATTGTACCCCCGGGGGGGTGGTCTAAAAAAACCCCAGGAGCCCACGATCATACAGGCAAGCAAGCGAGAGACGCACAGAGGAGTAACAAGAGAAAGGCAAGTAAGCATAGGACAAGCCACCAAAGCAACACCAGAGAGAAGGAGCAGCCCAAGCCTTGGCCAGCTTCCTTCCCCCCCATACAGCTCCAGGAGCCACATTGTACTATCGAACATCCAACTACACTCGGCAGGATTAGTGGTATTATCTCTCCGGAGAGCCCCGAACCTGGGTATGTCCGGCGTCCCGCACCCGCTCAGGCCAACCTCGCCTCTGGAGCCCACCAGCACCCTCGAGCCTCCTCCTCTCTTTAGCCATCCCTTGGCATCTGCCGTGTGCCCACCACGATAGTTGGGGCCCACCGTGGGGCAACTCGAGGAGCTGGCCGGGAACATGCTTCAGACGGGGCCCTTCTCCTACACCGACGAGTCCGTCGCGCTGGTGGATGACATCGTCAGCGCGCTCGCTGCCTCGTTCCCCGCGTTGCGCATCTCCGATGCGTTCGCGGCCGACGAGTACCCCAGCGAGGTGCTCAGCTACTCCGACTCTCCCCTCTCCCTCGGCGGCGGCGTTTCCGCCGGGGCAATGGACATCCATGTGGAGGTCTTCGTCACCAGCGATGGCGCCTCCTCCTCGTCGAGCAAGAAGAGGAAGGCTGCCGAAGCGAGGGCCGCAGCGGAACGGACCGAGCCGTTCGATCTGTTGCACGCCGTGATGCAGAGCCTCCGCATCCCCATCGACACCGACGTTGATGCCACCAACGTCGTTGATGCCCGAACCCAGCTCGAGGAAAGGCGCCAGCAGATGCTGGACCTGTCCGAGACGCTCGCCGCCACTCAGCGTCGCCTGGACGCCACTCAGCTAGAGCGCAACGCCACCTACGGATTCACGCCCGCCGCGGCCGAGCCAAGCCGGGTTGCTGATGTGCGTGCCCGGGGAGGAGCGATCGGCCGGGCCCTCGGCACCATCCCGACCATCTACGAAACCCTAGCAAAGGACATGCGCGCTGCCCAGGCAGCCGCAGCCGGCCTGGACCAGCTCACGGGCTAGGAGCTGAAGGAGCGCATCGGGTGGATGCGCGAATTCCTCCATGCGGCCAACACCCAGCAGGACCGCCTCAACCAGCTCGCCAAGCCAGCGGGATCCGGCTCCTCCCGTCTGGGCAGACCCGATGAACTTCTACACACCGCTTCCTTGCCACCCAGTGAGGCGCACTCCGGCCGAGCCCGGACTCGGCGCGATCCGGCCGCTACAGCCGCCGGAGAATTGGGCGACGAGCCCGTCCCAGAGATCCAGCGCGGACCCGGCCAGCTTGGCCACCATTCGGCTCCAACCGACCCGGTCCCCCGTGGCCTGGCCGCAAGTCGACTAGGCCCACGCGCCATCGACAACGCCGACGCTCACCACCGCCTCGATCAGCTCGCTCGCTCCCTAGAGGTGGAGGAGAGCGGCGCTATCGGGCCGGCGTGCTTCGGCCCATGCATCCGGGAGCAGCCCTTCCCCAAAGGGTTCATGCTCCCCCGCGACACCCCCAAGTACAACGGGACAGTGAAGCCAGAAGACTGGCTCACCGACTTCACCACGGCCATTGGCATCACCTGTGCCAATCATCGTCTCGTCGTGCGCTACCCACCGCTCATGCTCCAAGGGTCCGCCTGCACGTGGTTGAATAGCCTGCCGATGGGAAGCATCAACACGTGGGTCGATTTCGAGGAAGCCTTTGTCCGCAACTTCACAGGGACCTACAAGCGACCCGGCCGCCCTAGCCAGCTCGCCATGTGCGTGCAAGGGACTACGGAGACTGGTCGCGAGTACCTCGCACGCTGGACCGAGCTTCGGAATAGCTACGAGGGCGTCCATGAAGTCCATGCAATCCAGTACTTCGTCAGTGGGTGCCAAGACGGCACCCTCCTCAAGCACAAGCTCTTACGCTCCGAGCCAGCCACCATGGCCGCGCTCATGGTGACGACGAACAAATACGCCAACACCGACTCCGCCATGAAGATCAAGGTGGCGCTCGATGAAGCCAGTAAGGCGAAGCCGG
>NC_041383.1:396905450-396982379 GCF_002162155.2 Triticum dicoccoides | reverse complement strand
GCCAGCCGGCGAAAGCAGCCGGCAGCAGCACCACCAGAACAACAAGTGCAAGGCCGACCAGCCAGCGCAGCGTCACCGGCTCGTCGCGGCCACCAAGCTCGCGGCGGACCCGGCGGCGAAGCGCCGGCAAACCGGCAAGACGGCATGGCAACCCGCCATGAGTTTCAAAGAGATGCTCGAGGCCCCCTACAAGCACCACAACGGCGCAAGACCCTCCACGCACATGCTTCGGCAGTGCGTTATTACCAAGCGCATCATGAGGGGCGACGTCCCGCCTCCTCCGACACTGGCTCCAGCTCCAGGTGCGGGACAGCCACCTCCGCCTCCACCGTGCCTCCCGCTGGCGGCGCGATGCGCGACGACGCCTACCGGAACCAGAACGCGGCCTACGTCGTCTTCTTCAGCCTCGGCGATAACAAGCGCAGCGAGCGCCTCCTTCAGCAGGAGGTGAACACCGTCGTCCCGGCGAGGCCAGAGTTCATGAATTGGTCATATCGCCCGATCACCTGGACCCGGGAGGATCACCCGGCGGTCATGCCGAGTCTGGGTAGTTACGCCCTCGTTCTCAACCCCACCATCGTCGCGCGTCGCACATGCAAGTTCTCCCGAGTCCTCATCGACGGTGGTAGCAGCATCAATATCCTCTACCGCGACACGATGACCAAGCTCGGCCTCAAGGCCGAAGACCTGGAGCCAACCCAGACGATCTTCTAGGGCATCGTGCTCGGCCTCTCCTGCTCTCCCATTGGCCGGGTCCGGCTCGATCTCATGTTCGGTTACAGCAGCCACTTCCGACGAGAACCGTTCTGGTTCGAGGTGGTGGACCTGTCCAGCGCTGTCACTCATTGTTGGGCCGGCCCGCGCTCGCCAAGTTCATGGTGGTTCCCCACTACGCGTACCTGAAGATGAAGATGCCGGGTCCCAAGGGCTTCATCACCATCACCGGCGATTACCGCAAGTCCTTGGAGTGCGCCTGAGACGGCACCAAGTTGGCCGAGTCGCTGGTCATTGCCGAGGAGCGGCGCCAGCTCGAACGGATCGTCGCCCTGGCAGGCGAGGCCTCCGCTACGTCGATCCCAACCCTGGACCCGGCCGGCGAGGCAGCCTTCAAGCCCTCCAAGGAGACCAAGAAAGTGAAGCTCAACCCGGAAGGCCCCAGCTGCAGCAAGTACGTTGTCGTAGGCGCCCGCCCCGACAGCAAATAGGAAGGCGAGCTCGTCGACTTCCTCCGTGAGAATCGGGATATCTTCGCATGGACCCCCAAGGACATGTCGGTTATCCTGATGAAGTACTCCGAGCATAAACTTCACGTCCGCAAGGACGCCAAGCCTGTCCGTCAACCCCTACGACGATTTTCCGAAGAGAAGAGAAGAACCATTGGTGAAGAGGTCGCCAAGCTTTTGGCGGCCGGCTTCATAATTGAAGTGTTTCACCCCGAGTGGCTGGCCAATCCAGTCCTCGTTCTGAAGAAGAACAAGACCTGGCGCATGTGTATCGACTACACCAGCCTCAACAAGGCATGTCCCAAGGATCCGTTCGCTCTCCCTTGGATCGACCAAGTCATCGACTCGACCGTCGGGTGCGAGCTCCTGTCCTTCCTGGACGCTTACTCTGGCTACCACCAGATCAAGCTGGACCCAGCCGATGCCCTAAAGACGTCCTTCATCGCGCCCTTTGGGGCGTATTGCTATATCACCATGTCGTTCGGCTTGAAGAATGCCGACGCCACCTTCCAACGTTGCATGAAGAAATGCCTGCTTCCAAAACTCGGCCACAATATCCACGTGTACGTGGACGACATCATGGTGAAGACCAAGCAGCACCTCACGCTCCTCGACGATTTGAAGGAAACATTCGCCAATCTCCGTGAATACAAGGTCAAGCTTAACCCGGAGAAATGCGTCTTCGGTGTCCCAGCCGGAAAGCTAGTCGGCTTCCTTGTCTTGTAACACGGCATTGAGGCGAACCCGGAGAAGATCAAGGCAATCGAGTGCATGCGCAAGCCGGCTCGGCTGCGCGATGTCCAGAAGTTCACCGGATGCTTGGCCTCGGTCAGCCGGTTTCTAAGCCAGCTGGGCAAGAGGGCGCTACCCCTGTACCAGCTGATGAAGAAGACGATCCCGTTCGAATGGAATGGCAAGGCAGACGAGGCCTTCCAAGACCTCAAGCGCATGCTCTCCACCGCACCAGTCCTGGCCGTGTCGAACGACAAGGAGCCGCTGTTGCTCTACATAGCCGCGACCTCGCGGGTGGTCAGCACGATGCTGGTGGTTGAGCGACCAGAGAAGGGCAAGATCAAAGCCATCCAGAGCCCAGTCTACTACCTGAGCGAGGTGCTCTCCATCTCCAAGCAGAACTACCCGCACTACTAGAAGATGTGTTACGGCGTGTACTTCACCGCTAAGAAGCTGAAGTAGTATTTTCAAGAGCACGTCGTCACCGTGGTCAGCACGACGCCTATCGGAGAAATCATCGGGTGCCGGGATGCCTCTGGCCGGGTCGCTAAGTGGGCGATCCAGCTAGTCGGCCACACCATCCTCTATGAGCCCCGCACCATGATCAAGTCTCAAGCCCTGGCTGACTTCCTCGTAGACCGGATCGAAACCCAGTACTTGCCGCCGCGTCCCGACTCGTCGCATTGGTGCATGCACTTCGATGGATCCAAGATGTGACTCGGCCTGGGGGCCGACATCGTATTGTCGTCCCCGAAGGGCGACCGACTCTGCTACGCGCTCCAGATCCACTTCGCCGCCTCCAACAACGTCACCGAGTACGAAGCCCTTGTGCACGGCCTCCGGCTTGCCAAGGAACTCGGCATCCGGCGCATCCTGTGCTACCGCGACTCGGACCTAGTGGTGCAGCAGTGCTCCGGCGAATGGGACGCCCGCGACTCCAACATGGAAAGCTACCGCTTCCTCGTCCAGAAGCTGTCCAGATCCTTCGAGGGCTGCGAGTTCCTCCACGTCCCGCGCGTGGAGAAAGAAGTAGCTGACACGCTCGCCAAGATCGCCTCGTCCCGACAAGCCATCTCGTCCGGCGTCTCCCTCGAGCACCTATGCAAGCCATCCGTCAAGCCATCACCGGACTCCGAGTCCATCCACATTCCAGATGACCCGGCCACACCTCAAGCCAGCCCGGGGGCTGCTGAACCCGGCCCGGGGGCTGCTGAACCCAGCCCGGGGGCTGCTCAGCTCGACCCGGCCACCATCGCCCCAGACCCGGCCGTCGCCATCCCCGACCCGGGGGCTGCTCAACCCGGATCGGGGGCTGCCGACTTGGAACCCACCCTTGTGGCCGTCTTCGCCGTGGTTACGGCGCCATCTTCGGCCCTTCCAATATCATAATTCTTGGAGAACGGGGTTCTCCCCATGGACGAGACTGAAGCTCGGCAAGTGCAGCGTCGGGCGTCCGCCTACAACATCATCAACAACGAGCTCGTCAAGGGGAGCTCCACTGGCGTGTTCCAGCACTGCGTTGAGCAGGAATAGGGCATTGACATCCTCCTCGACATACATCAGGGCGAGTGCGGGCACAACGCCGCCTCGCGATCCCTGGTGGCCAAGGCATTCCGCCACGGTTTCTAATGGCCCACGGTCCTCCAAGATGCCGATGAGCTCGTCCTCAAGTGTGAGGGATGCCAGCGCTTCAGCAAACGCAGCCACCAGCCGGCGTCAGCCCTCCGCACCATACCAGTCGCCTGGCCCTTCGCGGTCTGGGGACTCGACATGGTGGGACCCTTCAAAAACGCTCGAGGCGGCATGACGCACCTACTGGTGGCAGTGGAAAAATTCACCAAGTGGATCGAGGCAAGACCAATCAAGAAACTGGACGAGCCAACGGCCGTCCGGTTCATCAAGGACATAGCGGTTCGCTACGGCATGCAAAACAACATCATCACCGACAACGGCACCAACTTTGCCAAGGGCGAGCTCAAGAAATATTGCTCTGTCTCCGGCATCCGCCTCGACCTGGCCTCCGCTGCGCATCCGCAATCCAATGGGCAGGTCGATACGGGCCAACGGACTCATCTTGTCCAGCGTCAAGCCACGACTCGTCGAGCCACTCATCCGCTCACCCGGCAGCTGGCTTGACGAGTTGCCGGCAATTCTTTGGAGTCTATGCACCACGCCGAATCTGTCGACCGGGTTCACCCCGTTCTTCCTCGTCAATGGAGTCGAAGCCATCATCCCGACCGACGTCAAGTTTGACTCACCGCGTGTCGCGATGTACACCGAGGCCGAAGCCAAAGAAGCCTGCGAAGATGGCGTCCACCTACTCGAAGAAGCACGCCTCTTGGCACTCAGTCATTCGGCCATCTACCAGCAAGGCCTGAGGCACTACCACAACAAGAAGATCAAGCCCCTCACGTTCCGCGAGGGCGACCTCGTCCTCCGACTCGTCCAAGAGCAAGCAGGCCAGCACAAGTTGTCCCCTCCATGGGAGGGCCCATTCATCGTGAGCCGGGCCTTGCGCGACCGCAAGGCCTACTACCTCATCGATGCACGCAAGTCAAGGAAGCGCAAGAAGGACACCGCCGGTGAAGAAACAACCCGGCCGTGGAACGCGGAACTCCTCCGCCTGTTTTACAGTTAGCCGCACGAGTGTATGTATCGTCGCCTTTTGTAAACGCATGAAACTATGGGCTCCCCGAACGAGACTTGGGGGCTGCCTTTTGTCGACCAATTTATTGTGTCCACATTTTTCTTCATCACTATACCACTGAACCCGGCCACCGGTCCGACTCGCTCGACCCGGGGGCTCGGGGGCTGGCCGGCTCGGTCGCCACCCAGGCGCCTTACTTGGTGATTCCTGATAAAGTTAGGATGCCGTGGTCCCCCACTTCGCCCTAAAGCCACAGATCCAGCTTTGGCTGTCGGCTGGCAAGCACAACAGGCCAAAGCTCCTTACGCTTCATACACTAAGTCAAAGGCTGCCGGGTCGATCAACCCGGCCCACCACTCATCAAATAAACAGCCGCACGGTCGGCTGCTCGCCAACCAGCTTCGCCGGATTGCCGCCAGTCGGCCCAGTGGGTGTTTCGCTCGCACTCAACATTTCGAAGGGCCCAAGTCATGCGCGCTCCTCTCGAAGAATCAAACTCCTTGTCATGGACCGGAGCCTCGGCCATTAGACTCGAGCATGGGGGGGGGGATTGAGAAAGGAAAAGAGCATGAAATCGATCCAAAAAACGAAAGGCAAGAGCGAAAACACTCATGACATTTGCACACAAATAATTAAGAAAAGGCCAACGGCCCGAGTTCATTACACCCTAAAACCCCCAGTGGGTGGGTGGACATGCCACTTAACAAATTTTACATAAAGTGTCTCAGGCATCTCCAGCACTGCGTCGCGACATCGACGGCTCTCCCCTGGCGGCCTTCGGGTCCAGCGAGGCGCCGGTGTCCTCCTCGGTGCCCGCATCGCGGTAGACGCCTGTCTCCTCCAAGCTCCCGTCCGGATCATGGAGAAGCAAGCCATAGTCGTCGCCGTCCACGGCCCTGCCATCTTCTGTCCGCTCCGGATGGAACTCGTCATGGAAGGCGAACTCGGTGATGTAGCTGGCCCGAGAGGCGATCCGGCCGGCTTGCTCCTGCAAGAGCTGCTCCGAGCCAGCCCGCTAGCCCATCAACACGTCCACCTGCAGGTCCGAATGCCAAGACAGCACGAACCGGAGCGCCATCTCAGCGCTGGCACGAGCGGCGGATACACGCCACTCGTGGAGCCGGTCCGGCCCCATCTCCAACCAACACGCCAGGCGCGAGAAGCTGCTCGGCTGGACGGAGTCTGGCCAAAGGGCCGATGTCATCGCGGTGTCGGCCTGGGACAGCCGCTCCATCTGCGTTCCCAGGACCCGCGGGCGGGCCTCAGCGGCAGGGATGATCTCCGGGAAGGTCCAGGCCACCCGCGGATCCGTCCCGGACCCAACGACGCCGGTCGGTCATGCTGATAGCGGAAGGCTTCCTCCGCCAGCTGCTACGTCTCCAGGAAGGCCCCTGCCACAAAAGAAGAAGCATATTAGAAGAAGAAGAACAAGGAAGAAAGGTCGGGTCCCGACCCGGCAAAATGCAAGAAAAAGCACTTACTGGAGAAGGACTCTTCCAGGTGCCGTGCCTCAAGCAACGTACCGCGCCGCTCCCGTTCGATGGCGCAGTCGCGCTCCTCGAGCGCCTTCTCCAGATCGGCCGCCTTGGCAAGGGACGGCTTCAGCTCGACATCCTTGTCGTCGGCCGCCTTCTCGGCCACCTCGCAGCGACGGGCCTTGTCCTGACGGGCCCCCTCAGCCGTGGTGACCTGCCCCCGCAGGCAATCCACCTCGGCCTAGAGTCGGCCCTTGTCGTCGGCCAGCTAGCCGCACTGCTGGTCCGCCTCCACCAGGGCCTATTGTGCCTTCGCCACCTTGGCGACTTTCGCCTTAAGGAGCTCCACCTCAGCCTCGAGGCGGCTCTTGTGACCCGCAAGCTGCTCATGTAGCCGGTTGGCCTCGTCGAGAGACCGCTGGGCCGCGGCCGCCTCCGCCCTCGCCTGCGCCGCCTCGACGCCAAGACAGTCGGTGTCGGCAATGAGCCGGTCATAGTGATGACCGGCCCGGAGCAGACGAGTCCGCCAAGACAGCACCTCGGCTGCGAAAAAGAAGGATTCAGTAGAAGAAAAAAGCAAGACTTAAGATTTGGCCCAACTGTTACACAGTTGGCCCGAATCTCGGGGGCTACACCCAGTGGGTGCGCTAGCGTGCCCCCACTAGAAAAGAGCACAAGAATACCAGCGGCAACGCGGAGCTCCTCCTCCTTGGCAGCGAGATGCTCCATGAGCTCCCAGTACTTTCCCAGGAGACGGTTGTAGCGGCGACCCGGAAGGCGTCGAGATGCTGAAGTAAGCAGAAGTCAGAACAAGGCCAACGCTCTAAAGATTCGACCCAACTACTATGTAGTTGGCCCGAACCTCGGGGGCTACACCCAGTGGGTGCGCTGGTGCGCCCCCACAAAGAAGAAATCACAAGAAAAAGAAGGCTTACCAGAATGGCGTGCTCCAGGTCGCGCTCCGCTCCACCTCGGCCTGGGTGAAGGCCTCGAGCCGGTCCGTCCGGCCACGCAGGCGGTGGTTGACAGCGTCCAGCGCTGGCTCCTCCTGGGTCTGAGGCCCGAAGACAACGGCGCCCCCGCTCCGCGCCGGCTGCGACGTGGCAGCTCGGCGCCCTTCCTGCCGGGGCACCAAGGCGTGCTCCCCGTTGGCCGCTCGCGACGCGGCCATCACCTCCTCCGACGTCCCTCCCGGCGCCGACGACGACCCGGACGCCGGGACGCCCTGCGTCGCCGCCTCCGGTCTGGACACCGGGACGGCCTGCTGCGCCACCACCGGCCTAGCTGTCGGGGTGTCCTCCGGCACCGCCATCCGCGGTGCCTCCTCCAACACTGGCGGCGCCTCCGGAGCCACCACTCGCAGCGCCTCTTCCAAGACGGCGCCGCCTCCACCACCATAAGCCCCCGCTCGCTCGACCACGTCGGCCCGCGGCGGGGTATCATCCCCCACCTCCACGACCTCCCGGTCGAGGATCACCACCTCAGCCCGGAATCCACGGCCGCGCTTCCTCACCGACGATGGCTCAAAGACCGTCGCCGCCACCACCGTGCCCTCCGGCATCTCGCGCCATGCCGCCTTCGCGTCGGCCCGTGCCCATGCCGCCGCCGCGTCGGTCCAAGCACGGACCTACGCCGCCTCAAGCTCCGCCTTGGCCCGGTTCCTGTCACGATAGGTCAAGGCTTCGGCGTTGTTCGGGTCTAGGCCGAGGTCCGAGTCGGTCCGTCCCTCCACCTCGGCCTAGTCGGCGAGGTCGGACCAGCTCCTGCGGAGCGCGGTCCCTTCGGCGGCCACGGCTTCTGCTGCCGCCCTCGCCAGTGCGATTGGCGACCTGAAGAAGAAGACAGAATAAGCAAAAAAGAAAAACAAGACCAGCTCAACAATCTGGATGCGTGCGGAAGATAAAACTTACCCCGACAAGATAGGGACTGGGGTTGGCCTCCCGTGCCCGGTGCCGCGCTTCCTCTTGTCCGGCCTCCCAGCCCCGGCTGGGTCCGCCGTGCGCTTCGGGGGCCGGGGTCGCGACGCGACGCTATCTTTCTTGTGCGGGCGGCTCGGCGCCGCCCCATGCGAAGATCAAGCTCCGCCAGCGTCGCCGCCTCCCCCGCCCAACGCCACTGCACCAACAATCAGCGTCAGCATCGCCCGCACCGTGCCGTGGTCAGTAACTCAGGACACCTGAAGAAAAGTACAAGACTTACCCGCGCGACGCCCAGCACCGGCGTCGGACTCGGCCTCCTCCTCCCCGTCATGGGCCACGGGCTCCTCTGGCGCCATCGGCGCCACCGACGACGAAGCCCGAGCGTAAGGATGCCGAATCGCATTCAGAAGCACCTCCCACGTCGCGACAGGATGGATGAGAAGGTGCACCGCAGCAAACTAAGAAGACCAGACACTCACCTGTGGCGTCAGGTTCGACTTGCTGTACGGCGCCTTGCCGAACCGCCAGTCCTCTCCAAGGTTGGCCTTGGAGATGTCGTTCACGCCGCGCGCAATCTGCTTCGCAGACAGCCGCGTTGACCCCATGCGATTGGGGTCTTGAAGGCCGACCATTTCGCCGATGAGGCAGGAGCGCCTCTGAAGCGTAAGGACCCGGCGCAAGATGAACGCGGCGAGGAGGTCGGTGCCGGTGAGCCCCTCCTGTGTCCTCACCACTGTCACCCGCTCGCAGAGATTGACGATCTCCTGCGACGGGCGCCTGGGCGAGTAGCCCCAGTTCACCTTCACCCGCGGTGGTGCGATGGCGAAGGCCGGAAGATTAATGCAATCCGTGCCAAGTTTGTGACTGTAGAAGAAGGAGTTCTGCCACTTCTTGGCAGAGTCCTCCAACGGGATCATGGGAAAATCCGCCCCTGACTGCTTCGAGATGACGGTGGCACCACAGTCGGCGAACTCCCCAGCCGACGAGCCCTACTGCTTCAAGGAAAAGAAGCGCGCCCAGAGGTCGATCGTGGGCTCGACCCCCAGGTACCCCTCACAGAGGGTGACAAAGTCGGAGAGCTGGACGATGGCGCCGGCGGCAAGATGATGCGGCTGGAGCCCAAAGAACTCCAGGAACGCGCGGAAGAAGGTGCTCGCCAGCAGCCCGAACCCGCGCTCGAAGTGCGTGGGGATGACCACACGCTCCTGCTCCTCGGGCCGAGGCCTCTGCTCGTCGCGCAGCAGACGGACACCGACGCCCATCTCCCGCGGCAGGCGCAGCGACGCCCGAAGTTGGGTGATGTCCTCGGTGGTGACATTCGAACCCATCCAGGAGCCCGATGACAACGCCATGATCAAAGGAAGAAGAAAGAAGGTGGATGGTGAAGGAGTTCTGCTCGGAGCAGCGGGCACCGTTGTGGGTCGGTTGCAAAGAGCGGAGCGAAAGCAAAGGGTCAGGAGGGCGCGAGCGAGAATAATGTCTGCCGCCCCCTGCCCCCGATTTATAACCCTCGGTTTGAACGTGGGGAAGTGGGATCGTCTGCATGCACCAGTTCCACTACCCCGCAATAAGTGCGCATGTACACGCGCAGTAACTACCCAGGGAAGAGCAACCGGCCCCCGGACGCCGCAATAAATCTGCGCGCATGGGCCAAGGGCACGCGGCGGTGGGCCCCAGCCCGTCGCCCAGTCCCATCACGCGCGTGGCCTGTCAGGCCCCTCCAACTTTCGGGCACCACGTGGAGCCCGCGCGAAGCCCGAGGGATTGCCCCAAGATTCGACGGACTCCTCGGTTCCCGCCACGGCCGGGATGTCGCGATCCGGTTTCTGAGAAAACCGGCACACAGTGGGTGTTGCCGGACCCGGCGCTCGTAGAATCCGCCTTGCCTAAGGCGGAAACTATGAAGGCCCACTCATCCAAAGAAGGCGGACCTTCACAGCTTCGGGGACTACTATCGAGGGGATGGACCCCGGGCAGGCAACCGAACCCAAATGCTCTTCAAAAACAATGGGGCTGGCACCGCCCCTCAAATCGGCACGCACTTGGCCGGGTCACTCGACCGGGCCAAGCCCCGCAACCCGGCCATGCTCTTCGACCCGGCAAGACGCGTCGACTCGGCCTCAACAACTAGTGCAAGATGGCCGAACCCGGCACAACCGAAGCGTCATCGACAAGCCAGCTTCACTCGTGGCGTGCCCCGCAATCCAGCCGCGGGTCAGCACCCGTCCCATCCATGCCGTATGATGGGACGAGTCTTCAATCAATGATGACCGAGGCAACAGTACCCCACCCATGCCTCTGGTCAGCCGGAGCGTGGCAACAGTGCCCCTCACCTACCCGCTGACCAGGGCCGGCGTGGCTACAGTGCCATCGCCCTCACCGTTGACGACAGCAAGCGGCAACCTGATGGAAAGCCACTGTACATGACTCGACTCGGCCATGCTCTGACGATCGACAAGATGGCGCACAGTCCCCCTAGGCACACGGGGCCCGCACCTAGAGGAACCCGGCAAACCACAAGCCCTCAGCGGGACCCAGCCCGGGTTCCCGGACAACGACAATACTGACCCACTGACTTGTAACATTACCATTGTACCCCCGGGGGGTTGGTCTATAAAACCCCCAGGAGCCCACCATCATACGGGCAAGCAAGTGAGAGACGCACAGAGGAGTAACAAGAGAAAGGCAAGTAAGCATAGGACTAGCCACCAAAGCAACACCAGAGAGAAGGAGCAACCCAAGCCTTGGCTAGCTTCCTTCCTCCCCCATACAGCTCCAGGAGCCACATTGTACTATCGAACATCCAACTACACTCAGCAGGATTAGGGATATTATCCCTCCGGCAAGCCCCGAACATGGGTATGTCCGGCATCGCGCGCCCGCTCATGCCAACCTCGCCTCTGGAGCCCACCAGCGCCCTCGAGCCTCCTCCTCACTTTAGCCATCCCTTGGCCTCTGTCGTGCGTCCACCACGACAGTAACCCAACCGTTCCATTGGAAAGATTCCTTGGGAATAGGCAGGTTTTCAGGCTTAGGAGGAGGCATTCGATACCCTTTGCCTTTATAAAGGAGCCAAGGGTCGTCTTTATTTACGCCAAACCTCTCCTCAGTCTTTCCGCCCTCGAGTTCTAGCACCCCAGGTTTGACTCCATTGCTTCAGGCTTCCTAGTCATGTTCGGACCCAGCTCTAAGGGCTGATGGGTGGCTTCCTTTGTTACAGAGGAGGACATTGTGAAGCTTCGGGCGGCCAGACACCTGACCACGGAGATCCCCCACAGGCTTCCTTCTCAAGGATAGGTTATTCCGACCCCTGGATCTGGATAGAGGGTCGTATTCATCTCTCACTTCCTCCGAGGGCTAGGGTTCTCTCTTCACCCCTTCGTCCGGGGGCTCATGTTTTATTACGGACTAGATTTTCACGATCTAGCTCCAGATTCTTTCCTCCATGTCTTAGTGTTCATCATCACATGTGAGGCCTTCCTATGAATTCCCCCACACTTCGGCTTATGGCTCAATACCTTTAGTGTGAGGCCGAAGGTGGTCGACGGGAAACAAGCGGAATGCGGCGGTGCTATAGTGAGCAAGCTTACCAATACTCTCTAGCCAAAAGGCTCTTTCACCGAAACTTCCAACCAATGGCAGTGGGAGTGGTTCTACGTCACAGAACCTCGCGGTTCCAAGTGGGCGACTATACCCGCTTTCCGTTCTGGCCCTCCATTACATATTGCATCATGGATTAATAAGGGGATGGACTGGGGATCAATTGATGAATTGCAGACTCTACAGAGCCGCGTCCGAACCCGTCTTGAGAAGGACACCGACCTTGTCAACGTGATTCAAGTAATGCTAGTCTGTCAAGCCCTGCCATGCCAGCGTAGGCCTCTTCGCATGTGGGAGTTTAATCCGGAAGGACCACGAACTCTCCAACACTTCTTCGGCACTACGCACAAAGGGATGTGGAAGTTGTTTTTTTTGGGAAACGGAAACAGTGGACGGACACCACCGAGGACATTGGCCTCGACTGCAACCATCTGGATACCTCGGTAAGCGCTCAATCCCTGAACACTTTGTAGTTAAGCATACCATAATACGTCACTGAGGAAACTATCTTCTTCTAGGGCTGGGTAGAGAAAGCAAAGCGAATCAGGTGTTTGGCCCCCCTCCCCGAAGACTCAGCAGATCCCGTACTAACAAGGATGCTGGCCCCGGCACCATACTAGATGCCTGTGGAGGAGGACAAGGCGGAAAGCGGGAGGAACAAAGGCGGCCTCCATTCGGAAGGTATACCGAACATTGTGTCCGGGGGAATCAAAATTCCCTCGTCCGAAGACAAAGGTGAAGGAGGAGTTAACGTCTTTTCACCCCATGGTGAGAAAAGAGCTGCCTCCGAAGATTGGGAGAAAGAGGCTCCTAAGCGAGGTAAGGTGACCCGATCGGCGGCTCGGGCTTGGAGGATGGCGTCTTCGCACAGTCCCTGATGAGGGCAAGCCTGTAGCCGAATCGTGAGTGAACAAGGATGTTTTTTAAACATATCTTGTTCCTTTCCCATCACCAGGGTAACATCTAAAATATATGTTTTCGCAGCTCCACAAATAGTCTTCTTCACCAATCCTATTCCCTGGGAGATCTTCTTCCAGAGATGATGGAAAGTGAGACACCTCCACCGGTCTCCTCGCCTAATAAGGCGGACGACTTTCAGGTGTCGTCCCGGAGGGTCTCTCCTGATCAACAAGTGGTGCGAGGGGCGATGAAGACACTGCCTAAAGGTGATACTTTGGTAGCCCAAGATCCAGGGGCCAACAATAAAGGCCCCGGAATGTCTGGTTTACAGTCGGAGACGACTCTAGGGACAGATAAGAGGATCCTTTGAAAGGGAGGCCGTACTCCTACAGAAGCTTCCGGAGGTCCAGAAGCGCCGTATATATTGATGAACATGTTGCGTCAGGCGTCCATCTTGGAGTAACATCGTGCCTTGATGGGTATGGTGGTTGAAAAGGTTTTGTCCGTGAAAAGCGGATTGAACGAAGCCTGCGCGAGCCTGTTAAGTGGCTTCGAGGTTTGTACTGAAAAAAATCATTGAGTGTGTTTTATTCATGAACTGCACCTGTGTATAGCTAGTAGCCCCTGAAACTCTGATTGGCCTCCTAAGGGGGGCAGTCAGAGGATCAAAAATATATGCCCAGGAAATAATCTGATGAATTGGAACACACGCTGTTACCCCCCTGGCGACTTCCTAGACTACGGAGGTTGCAGAGCTGCAGCGGAAGCTTGATGTAGCGGATGATGACATTACGCTTATCAACAGGCGGCTTGATGAGGTGCAAGGTATGTCTCGGGGGGTGGTCATTACATGCACGTGCCTGTATTTGATCATGACGCTAAGAATTGTATACTAAAATATGCATGACTGCAGATGGTCCTACCGCGCCCGAGATCCTTCGGGCTGAGCTGGCCGGGCCAAGGAGCAGGACCAGATTAAAAATGTGGCTGCCGAGAAGGCATCTGCCGAGCTAAAGGCCGAATAGGCTGCTCGACGCCAATGCGAGGAGAGAATATCCTTGATGGCGCATGAGCTAAAGGATGCCGCTAGCCGCAGTGAAATCCTTGAGAAGGATAATAAAGCAAAAACGGCTGATCTTGGCAAGGCCTTGCGAGAGGCGAAAGAAGCGCGGTCAGAATCTAGAGCGGCCCGGGAGGAGATCCGACAAGTTGGGGAGATCGCGGCCGGTAAGCCCTTTTTATTGCAAACTTAGTCCGACGATCCGAATTATGCTCCACTTAATAAAGTGTGGAGTTCTCCAGACCCGTTATTGGACTTGCCAAAGAGTGCTTCTGATGCAGTGTAGTTTTACTAAGCGCTAGAAGGGTATGCAATGGAGAAGCTTTTTCGGTCACAGTTCGGTACGTCAAAACACCCACTGTTGCCGAACGAACAGATGACCCAATGGGCCAAGCTCCACAGACTATCCGGTTTTGCCATGAAGGATGCCATGATCGGGCTATGGCTGGATGAGCCAATTCCGGATAGTTATTTTGGTTTGGTGCGGCGACTTGCTGATGCGGTGCCGTGTATCGACGTCGTTAAGCGGTCAGCCTGCATTGAAGGTGCATGGATGGCTTTTGCCCGTGTCAAGACATACTGGGCGAAGATGAAGGCCATTGATATGGCAGCGCAGGGTCCACCCAAGGGCAAGGACCATCACGCACCAGAGCATTATTTCAAGGATGTCCTGGAGGGCGCCCGCTTGATAGAGGGTCAATGCTCGAAAAACATGATATTCGAGTGAAATGTATGGGGATTTGTAAAAGACAATATTATGATAAGGCTATATTTTTAAGTTTTACCTAAAACTTGTGTTCCTCCTGTGCGGCCATTTTTGTATTAATCTGAAAGTTTTCCAATCATCGGCTTCAGCCCCCTCGTATAAAGTACGGGGGTGTTCAGAAAAGCATTTAATCACTCTTAACCCAACGTGTTGGTCCATTAAGGAGGTGTCAATGCGGTGAACTAGGCAATCAGACTATAGGGCGTTAACACTTTCACTTAGCCATAGGAGTTTTATGGGGGGACTACGATATAGCCCCTGGTATGTATACGGCTTATTCCAATATGGTGCGTTACATATATGACCTAAAAAAAGGTCCTTCGTATAATACGGAGGGAATCGCGAGAGATTCCGATAAGTCATCGAGTGGTTGACCAGCTCTCGCCGCATCATGACAGTTAGTTTTCGGCTTTCTCTACTGAGGTGCTTGACCAGATGAACCGGAAGCACAATGGTAGTTCTCCATTTACTACCCTAGCCGATAGAGCGAAACGTAAGGTAGCAAGCACAGGAGCCGGGCAACCCAACTATTGACCCAAGACATGATTCGGAGCTGATGCATATAAGGCCAAACTTGCAACGCCGAAGTACGCTATAAAGCTGTTCGGACTTGTCGGCAACTCATTTGTTCCCATACCGAGCCCCTGTCAAGTTATGCCATGGTATATGTGTGAAACAACCACAGGAGCCAAATTCGTTTTTTTTAAAAAAAGCGAATGTAATTCCTGCTCGTCCTAGAGTAGGTAAATGATAAAAACTGAATTTTTGATGTGGAATGCTACCTAGCATAATTCTCAATGTAATTTTCTTTATTGTGGCATGAATGTTCAGATCCAAATGATTCAAAATAAAAGTTCATATTGATAAAATAAATAGTAACACTTCAAGCATACTAATCAAAGCAATAATGTCTTCTCAAAATAACATGGCTAAAGAAAGTTCATCCCTACAAAATCATATAGTTAGGCTATGCTTCATTTTCATCACACAAAAATGTTCCCAAATTCTACACCACCGATGACAAGCCAAGCAATTTTTTCGTGCTTAAATAATCTCAAACTTTTTCAACTTTCACGCAATACATGAGCGTGAGCCATGGATATAGCACTATGGGTGGAATAGAATATGATAATGGGGATTGTGTGGAGAATACAAAAAAGGAGAAAGTCTCACATTGACGAGGATAATCAACGGGCTATGGAGATGCCCATCAATTGATGTCAACATGAGGAGTCGGGATTGCCATGCAACGGATGCACTAGAGCTATAAATGAATGCTCAACTAAAGAAAACTAGTGGGTGTGCATCCAACTTGCTTGCTCACGAAGACCTAGGGCATTTGAGGAAGCCCATCGTAGGAATATACAAGCCAAGTTCTATAATGAAAAATTCCCACTAGTATATGAAAGTGGAAACATATGAGACTCTCTACATGAAAAACATGGTGCTACTTTGAAGCACACTATATGAGACTCACTACATGAAGGACAAGGTGCTACTTTGAAGCACAAGTGTGGAAAAAAGAGATAGTAACATTGCCCCTTTTATTTTTTTATTTTTTTTATTTTTTTCTTTTTTTTTTCTTTTTTTCTTTGGCCTTTTTTTTGGCCTTTTTTTGGGCAAATGCTCTAATAATGATGATCATCACACTTTTATTGATTACAACACAAGAATTACAACTCGAAACTAGAACAAGATATGACTCTATATGAATACCTCCGGCGGTGTACCGGGATGGTGCAATGAATCAAGAGTGACATGTATGAAAAATTATGCATGGTGGCTTTGCCACAAATACGATGTCAACTACATGATCATGCAATGGAAATATGACAAAAGTAATGTATGTCATGATGATGAACGGAACGGTGGAAAGTTGCATGGCAATATATCTCGGAATGGCTATGGAAATGCCATAATAGGTAGGTATGGTGGCTGTTTTGAGGAAGATAAAAGGAGGTTTATGTGTGATAGAGCATATCATATCACTGGGTTTGGATGCACCGGTGAAGTTTGCACCAACTCTCAAGGTGAGAAAGGGCAATGCACGGTACCGAAGAGGCTAGCAATGGTGGAAAGGTAAAAGTGTGTATAATCCATGGACTCAACATTAGTCAAAATAACTCATATACTTATTGCAAAAATTTAGAAGTCATCAAAAATCAAGCACTACGCGCATGCTCCTAGAGGGATAGATTGGTAGGAAAAGACCATCGCTCGTCCCCGACCGCCACTCGTAAGGATGCACAAGCCAAGTACACTACATGTTTCAAATTTGTTACATAACTTTAACCAAACGTACATGGTATGGGACTTGCTAACTTCAACACAAGTATTTTTTAAATTCATAATCACCGAACTAGCATGACTTTAATATCACTACCTTCATATCTCAAAACAATTATCAAGTATCAAATTGATCATAGTATCCAATTCACTTCATATGATAGTTTTTATTATACCCAACTTGGATGCCTACCATTCTAGGACCAATTTTATAACCATAGCAAATACCATGCTGTTCTAGAAGACTCTCAAAATAATATAAGTGAAGCATGAGAGACTAGCAATTTCTACCAAATTAAGCCACCGCCGTGCTCTAATAAATTCAATCAAGTAGGCTTCTCCCAAAAGGTATGTACAGCAAGGATTGTTGTGGTAAACTAAAAATCAAAGACTAATATAATACATGACGCTCCAAGCAAAACACATATCATGTGGCGAATAAAAATATACCTCCAAGTAAAGTTACCAATGAACGAAGACGAAAGAGGGGATGCCTTCCCGGGGCATCCCCGAGCTTAGGCTTTTGGCTATTCTTGAATATCTTGGGGTGCCATGGGCATCCCCAAACTTAGGCTCTTGCCACTCCTTATTCCATAGTCCATCAAAGCTTTACCCAAAACTTGAAAACTTCACAACACAAAACTCAACAGGAAATCTTATAAGCTCCGTTAGTGAAAAAAAACAAAACCACCACATAAGGTACTGTAATGAACTCATTCTTTCTTTATTTTGGTGTTAAACCTACTGTATTCCAAGTTCTCTATGGTTCATACCACTTAATACTAGCCATAGATGCATCAAAATAAGCAAACAACACACGAAAAACAGAATCTGTCAAAAACAGAACAGTCTGTAGCAATCTGTAACTACTGCAAACTTATGGAACTCTAAAAATCCTACCAAAATAGGAATTCCTGGAAAATTTGTTATTGATCAGAAGCAAAAAGAATCAACGAAAAAGCACATTTCTGTGATTTAACAAAACTAATTTCGTGCGCGCAAAGTTTCTGTTTTTCAGGAGAATCAAATTAACTATCATCATAGGTTATCCTATAGGTTCTACTTGGCACAAACACTTACTAAAACATAAAAAAACATCTAAACAGAAGGTAGATGCAAAATTATTACTAAACAGAAACAAAAAAAACACAAAAAAAATTGGGTTGCCTCCCAACCAGCGCTATCGTTTAACGCCCCTAGCTAGGCATAAAAGCGAAGATAGATCTAAGTAGTGCCATCTTTGATTTTTAGTTTTTTAGCGGAGTCATGCTCGAACCCGGGAGGTTCTTTCCGCTTCCCTTCATACTCATAAATTTTTATATCTAAAGAATCCAACCACTTATTGTAAAGAGTAATCAACATATTCATGCGGTGAAGATTTCCGCTAACACTTTTAAGAGGCTCAAGAGATTTCTGTAATATTTTTGTTACTTCGCAAATCTTTCCAAACACTTGTGTTTCTTCTTAGGTAGGATGTGATCCTCCCTTTTGAGGTAGTGTTCCCACTATTCCCTCTATAATCTCATGCGCAATACTAGGATCAATTTCAATAAAATTTCCCTTGGCAATGCAATCCAAGAGTTGTCTATGCGTCATATTTAACCCAACATTAAAATTGCGAAGAAGGATTATAAAGTTCACCTCTAGGGTGCAGTTGCGATAAGATTCCATCATCCTATACCAAGCATCTTTTAAGTTTTCTCCTTGCCCTTGCTTGAAGTGAAGAACTTCAAACTCGGGGGACATAGGAGCGGATAAGGAACTAGACATTGCGATAAGGTAAACGATCTAACACACGAGCAAACAGAGAAAGGCAAGCGAAAAAGAGAGGAGAAGATTGGGAAAGAGAGGGCGAATAAAACAACAAGGGTGAAGTGGGGGAGGGGAAAACGAGAAGCAAATGGCAAATAATGTAAATGCGAGGGAGATGAGTTTGTGATGGGTACTTGGTATGTCTTGACATGAGCGAAGACCTCCCCGACAACGGCACCAGAAATCCTTCTTGCTACGTCTTGAGCATGCGTTGGTTTTCCTTGAAGAGGAAAGGGTGATGCAGCAAAGTAACGTAAGTATTTCCCTCAGTTTTTGAGAACCAAGGTTCAATCCAGTAGGAGGCTCCTCAAAAGTCCCACGCACCTACACAAACAAACAAAGAACTCACAACCAATGCAATAAAGGGGTTGTCAATCCCTTCACGGCCACTTGCGAAAGTGAGATCTGATAGAGATAGTATGATAAGATAAATATATTTTTGGTATTTTATAATATAGATGCAAAAATTAAAGATGCAAATAAAAGTAGATTGAAAGCTTATATGATAAAATATAGACCCGGGGGCCATAGGTTTCACTAGTGGCTTCTCTCAAGATAGCATAAGTATTACTGTGGGTGAACAAATTACTGTCGAGCAATTGATAGAAAAGTGAATAATTATGAGATTATCTAGGCATGATCATGTATATAGGCATCACGTCCATGACAAATAGACCAACTCCTGCCGCTTCTACTACTATTACTCCACACATCGACCGCTATCCAGCATGCATCTAGAGTATTAAGTTCATAAGAACAAAGTAATGCATTAAGAAAGATGACATGATGTAGAGGGATAAACTCAAGCAATATGATATAAACCCCATCTTTTTATCCTTGATGGAAACAATACAATACGTGCCTTGCAACCCTTTCTGTCACTGGGTAAGGACACCGCAAGATTGAACCCAAAGCTAAGCACTTCTCCCATGGCAAGAAAGATCAATCTAGTTGGCCAAACCAAACTGATAATTCGAAGAGACTTGCAAAGATAACTCAATCATACATAAAAGAATTCAGAGAAGATTCAAAAGTTTATCAAAGATAAACTTGATCATAAACCCACAATTCATCAGATCTTGACAAACACACCGCAAAAAGAGTTTACATCGAATAGATCTCCACAAGAGAGGGGGAGAACATTGTATTGAGATCCAAAAAGAGAGAAGAAGCCATCTAGCTAATAACTATGGACCCGAAGGTCTGTGGTAAACTACTCACAACTCATCGGAGGGCCTATGGTGTTGATGTAGAAGCCCACCATGGTCGATTCCCCCTCTGGTGGAGCACCAGCAAAGTCTCCAAGATGGGATCTTGCGGATACAGAAGGTTACGGCGGTGGAAATTGTATTTCGTTGGCTCCTTGGATGTTTTCGGGGTACGTAGGTATATATTAGAGGAAGAAGTACGTCGGTGGCCGCTCATGGGGCCCAGGAGATAGGGGCGTGCCCAGGAGGGGTGGGCGCACCCTCCTATCTCTTGGCCGCCTCGATTGCTTCTTGACTTGCACTCCAAGTTCTCCGGATCACGTTTGTTCCAAAAATCACGCTCCCGAAGATTTCATTCCGTTTGGACTCCGTTTGATATTCCTTTTCTTCGAAATACTGAAATAGGCAAAAAAACAGCAATACGGGCTGGGCCTCCGGTTAGTAGGTTAGTCCCAAATGATATAAATGTGTAAAATAAAGCCCATAAACATCCAAAAGGGGTAATATAATAGCATGGAATAATCAAAAATTATAGATACGTTGGAGACGTATCAGAATGCTGGATGCGGATTATGTTTACTGGGACCTGAGTGATACGCCAATATTTATTTTATAGATAACAAAGCCGCAACCCCGGCTATTTGACATGTCCGGGGTCGAAGGCGGAGGAAAAAGGCACATTACATCTTTGAAATAAAGAGTGCGGTCTACAAAAAGTTGTTCTGGACCTTCTGTCGCACGTATGCGCTGCCTGTCCTTGGTGGGGGGACTCCTTGACGGAAATAGCCCCTAGGTGAGTGTACAAATCCGAACTCCGCTGGAGTCCTTGAGATGACTGGCCTTTGCGTCACCTGTGGTAAAGGATAATGAAAGGGAAATGTAATTAGAAAATAAACAAAGGTTATGGGAGTGTTTGTAGGCTCGTCCGTATTGTACTTCCGCCGATGCCCAGGGTATCTTAAGTGCATAGTTATGTATGTGCGGTGCAGATTTCGCATGTATATGAGGTGAGCGGCCGAAGCCGAACTGCTAGTTCCGCTCCGGAATTGGTCGATCCTGTTGAATGGAGACCGGTGGCTTAAGGGCCGACAATGTATGCGGTTTAATAAGACCGCTTTGTCCTTCAGCCGAGGTCGCCGTAGTATGATCTTTAGTCCGGAGGGAGTACTTCTCCTGCTCCCTTGTAGCGTTGTGTGTCACGTATACCATGTTCACTATTTTTACTTCAGGAGGAAATTGCCTCCTCCCCTTGTTTTCGGTGTTGAGCTTGTTGGGCTGCTTGAAGACCCAACAACTTCTATTGGTATGATTAGCTGGCTTATCGGGGTGGCCATGAATCTGGCAGGGCCGGTCCAATATCTTGTCTAAATTGGATGGTTCGTCTCTGTTTGCCTTGAATGGCTTTTTCCGTTGACCGGGTTTGGGACCGCTGAATCCGGCTTTGACCGCTGTGTCGCGCATTCGTTTGTTATCATTGCGACGTTTGTGCTTGCTGCGACGTGGCTTGCCGTTGCCGTCTCAGACTTCGGAAGTGCCCGGATTGCTGGCACTGTTGCTTCTACGAGCGAGCCAGCTGTCTTCTCCCGCACAAAAGCGGGTTATTAGAGCGGTAAGGGCTGACATGGATTTGGGTTTTTCTTGACCGAGGTGGCGGGCGAGCCACTCGTCCCGGACGCTGTGTTTGAAGGCCGCTAGGGCTTCCGCGTCCCGACAGTCGACGATTTGGTTCTTTTTGACTAAGAACCTAGACCAGAGCTTCCTGGCTGACTGTCCAGGCTGCTGGACAATGTGACTTAAGTCATCGGCATCTGGTGGCCGGACATATGTACCTTGGAAGTTGTCGCGGAAGGCGTCTTCCAAGTCCTCCCAGCTGCCAATAGAGTTTTTCGGCAGACTGTTTAACCAGTACCGTGCTGGTCCTTTAAGTTTTAACGGGAGGTATTTGATGGCGTGGAGGTCATCTCCGTGGGCCATATGGATATGGAGAAGAAAATCCTTGATCCACACCGCGGGATCGGTTGTTCCATCGTATGATTCGATATTCACAGGTTAAAACCCTTCTGGGAATTCATGCTCCATTACTTCGTCAGTGAAATAGAGTGGGTGTGCGGCGCCTCTATATTGGGCCACGTCGCGACGTAGCTCAGATGGAGTTCGTCTGCGGTTTTCGGGTCGGGCATGACTAGACTTGTCACGTCCGAATAGGTAGCCGACATTGCAAGTCGAGGCACGTCCTCGCGATCCGTAGATCGATCTAGTATGTCCCGCTCTACTGTCCAGGTCCTGCCGAGGGTCATATGTATGACCCCGAGCTATTTTATCTCTGTTTTTTCGATGTGGTGAGGTGGGCTGCTGTTCGGCTTGAACTGCCGCTTTATCTCGACCGCGTTGTGGTCGGTCAGCCGAATTGTCCCAACCGCGTGGTGCAGGTTCCGTTGCCCCCTCATCGAACTGAGGTAGCAATCTGTGCTTCGGGTAACCTTTGGTTGGGCGCTTGAGGCCGTATTCTTCAGCTGCTTGGATATCTGTCCATCTATCGTTGAGCAGGTCTTGGTCAGCTTGAAGCTGCTGCTGCTTCTTTTTCAGGCTCCTTGCAGTGGCTATTAGCCGGCGTTTAAAGCGCTCCTGCTCGAGAGGCTCCTCGGGCATGATGAAATCCTCGTTGCCGAGGCTCTCCTCATCTTCAGAGAGCAGAAGATGATTACTGTCCTCCGAGTCTTCGTTCATGGCGTGTTCGTCAGGGCTAACGTGCCCGTCTTCCCGTTCATCCTGTTCGGAGGTTGCCCCAACAGGGCCTTCGTTGTCTTTGGCCTCATCCAGAGTATTGTTTTCTCCGGTGCCGATATTGTTGTCTTTTGCATGACATGACTTAGAGCGGAGCCGCTGGCGCCGGCGTCTGGGTTGTGTCTCAGGAGGTTTATCCTCGACTGCATCCTCTTTGTCATCGTTGTTAGTTTCTTTAGGTGTATCTACCATGTATACATCGTATGAAGAAGTGGCCGTACAGCTTCCGGTAAACGGCGGGTTTTGGCCCTGCTCCTCATTAGCGTCGTCGTCCATGCCGACGATGTCTTCAGAGGCGTAATCGAGCATGTCGGTTAAGTCCTCGATAGTGGCTATGTAGTGGGTGGCGGGTGGGAAGCGAAATTCCCTGTCATCAGCCTCCAGTTTGAACCGGATATAGTTCAGCTGTGAGTCCCCCGCTAAGGATAGGTTTTCTAATGAGTTTAACACGTCATCTAAAGGCGAGTGTCGGAAGATGTCCGCGGTGCTGAATTCGATGTTCGATGACTGACCCAGCTCGACATGCGCGGTCACACATGGTTCGGAACTTATGGCCGGAAACGAGTTCGAGGTTCCGGAGACACAGATATCACCCAGGGTTAGGCCTGTGTGCGGCTCCGATGAAGCGGAGTCTGCGGCTTTTGTGGCGGGGTTGAGCTTCCCATCCTCGGATGTCGCGCTTTGCTCCGGATCTAAGGCCGGAGTAGTTACAAGTGCAATTTCCTGAGTACGGACCGTTGATAGATTTAAGTCATGTTCATCGTAGGGACATGGAGCGGCTGTCGTAGTCTCAAAGCCGTCGAAGATCAAGTCTCCATGGATATCCACGACGAAGTTCAAACTCCCAAATCTAACCTGATGGCCAGGGCGTAGCTGTCGATCTGCTCAAGATGGCCAAGCGAGTTGTCCCGCAGTGCGAAGCCGCCGAACACAAAGATCTGTCCGGGGAGGAAGGTTCCCCCAGGAGGAGATGGTGGTTGTAGGCGGCGTCGGCCTACGCCTCATGAAACTGCTGCTCACGCTTCTGCCTTATCGTGTCCATATATTGGGCACCGGCCTCACCGATGATCATGGTGCAATGCACCGGCGAGGATGGCATGGAGGAGGGGGTTGGCGCCGGATCATTGACTACCATGTTCTCCATTGGGACGTCGTCGTCCTCCGGTTGCCTGTCGGCCAGCCAGTCGGCGGCAATGGATGCCATCTCCTTGTGGTCTATCGTCCGCCCGTCCCAAAGAGCGCTGGAGCACGAGGAAGCCGTGGTGGGCAGTAGTGGTGTGGACAGGAGAAAGGGAACGAATGCGGATGACTGCAGCTATGGTCGGCGTAGCAGTTTATATAGCAATGGTGGGTGGCGGAGGGACGGACGTGTGGCGCCGCAGTAGCCTCCTTGGCAACTGTGTATCATTAATGTGGGCGGCAGAAGGACGGACGAATGACACTTGTGTCGTTTGAAGGCGAAGCAATCGCCTGCACAAGGAAGCGGGGCGGGCAGCGCTGACTGTGTCGGGCAGAAAGCGCGTGCAGGTGAGGGAGGCGGTCTGGGTGAGCCAGGGTAGTCAGACTCGTGCTTGGCAGCGGGTTGGTCCAGCATCTGGACATGCTGGCTCGCCAGCTAGCTCGCCAAGCTGAGCGACGACAATCGGACGATGGACGTAGCTTCTGACCAGGAGCCGGCGCCACTGTCCAAGCCAGTTCATGTCGTGTTCACCATAGAGGTGGTGTGGCCGCACTTTGACGCCGTAATGGTGGAAAAGCTACCAGAGCAGGAGGACCTGTGCTGCAACCTCCGTCTCCTCAACGAGCACCGGTGAACAAGCGAACGACAATGATGTTGCGGACATGTGGCCCTATGATCCTGGCTTCCCGTATTATCAGACCATCCATAGGGCCCGCGAGGCCCTCTCCGTCGTCCTTCGAGTTGTTGCGCTCGCCATGGCGCCGCTGTCTCGCGTTGTCAATATGGTCAACGGACATGAGGATGAGGAGATGACTTTTCTTAGAGAGGATGACAGTGGGGACCCACCAGGGCCATAGCCGCACGTACGCAAGTGCCTCCTTATTAGTATATAAAACTATTTTTTTGCTTCCTCCTGGTTTCCTGACATCATGGTCCCACACCATTGTCAACCTATGTAGTCAATAAACGAGAGAATTGCACAAGAAGCGGCCGACAACTGGGACCAAGCAGCTTGAGCAGTATTTTTGTTTTTGAGGTGTGAGCACTGTAGAGTTTTTCTTGAGCGATGTTTATCTCAGATATTAATTTTTCTCCTCTGAACAACAACGAAAACATCGTTGCAGGTATTAACTGGGCGGGCTGTGGCCTGTCTAGCCCAGGCCAGATATCCAACCCAGATATTAATTTTTTCAAGCTGAAAATGGCTAGCCCAGCTATACTTTTTTTAGGAATACCCAGGCAAGGTCAATTTGTTATTCTCCGCCCCGCTCGACTGCAAATCTTTCCTAGGAGGGATGCATTAGGCTTAACAAGAAAATAGGCTTTAAGAAATATAAATGGGATGTAATTACAAAAACTGGGCAGTAACTATAAAATATGCACCAAACACGTAATTACTTTATAAAATAGTATTTTTGGATATTTAAAATTTTAATTTCATTAATTGTTGTGAGTGCAATGTTTCATTGGATTTACGTAATATAAATTTATATTGAAATTGTATTTAATCTGACTAGAAATTTCGGGATAAAAATATTTCGGATCCCATAAAAATGTGGGAAATTTTATTGAATTCTGTTTTGAACGGTTGGTTGAACTGAGATGTACTTTTAACAAACTTTAAATGGGCTATAGTAAATTCCATTAGAATTCAAAAATTGGATGCACATTCTTACAAATCTCAAATGGGCTATAAGTTCTCTGCCACACACTTGTGGCCTTACTAAGTTGACGCGTTGTAACACCCACGATGCAGCTATATCTCCCACGTGTCGAGGCACGGCTTAGAGGCATAACCGCATGGTAGTTTTGTCGCAAGAAGGGTCATCTTCACAGAATCCCATGTAATGAACAAGAATGGGATAAAGAGTTGGCTTACAATTGCCACTTCACACAATAAACATATAATTCATACATCCTTCAAAAAACACACAGAGTCCGACTACGAACGAAGCCAAAAGAAAAGAAGATAACCCAACTACTAGATCCCCGATCATCCCAACTGGGTCCATTATTGATCAACATGAAACGAAACATAGCAATGACTAAGATCTTCGTTGAGCTCGCATCTGAGCTCGGTTGCATCACCTGCACTGGTATCATCGGCACCTGCAACTGTTATGATAGTATCTGGTGAGTCACGAGGACTCAACAATCTCGAAACCCGCAAGATCAAGACTATTTAAGCTTATGGGTAGGAAGTGGTAATGAGGTGGAGTTGCAGCAAGCACTAAGCAAATATGGTGGCTAACATACGCAAATAAGAGCGAGAAGATAAGCAACGCAATGGTCGAGAAGCTAGAAGTGATCAAGAAGTGATCCTGAAACTGCTTAAGCACAAGCATAACACAAAGACTATGTTCACTTCCCGGACTCCGCCGAAAAGAGACCATCACGGCTGCACACGCGGTTGATGCATTTTAATTAAGTCAAGTGTCAAGTTCTCTACAACCCGATATTAACAAATTCCCATCTGCCACATAACCGCGGGCACGGCTCTCGAAAGTTTATACCCTGCAGGGGTGTCCCAACTTAGCCCATTATAAGCTCTCACGACCAACGAAGGATATTCCTTCTCCCGGGAAGACCCGATCAGTCTCGGAATCCCGGTTACAAGACATTTCGACAATGGTAAAACTAGACCAGCAAGACCACCCGACTGTGCCGACAAATCCAGATAGGAGCTGCACATATCTCGTTCTCAGGGCACAACGGATGAGCAATCCGTACAACTAAAACCAGACAGCAAGTTTCCATGAGGAGGCACTGCAAAGGGCTCTAGTTTGGACCAACACTCAGAGGAGCACTGGCCCGGGGGGTAAATAAAGATGACCCTCGGGCTTCGGAAACCCAAGGGAAAAAGGCTTAGTTGGCAAATGTTAAAACCAAGGTTGGGCCTTGCTGGAGGAGTTTTATTCAAAGCGAACTGTGAAAGGGGTCCCATACACCGGGCCGCATAAGGAACGCAAAATCAAGGAACATAACACCGGTATGACGGAAACTAAGGCGGAAAGAGTGGAACAAAACACCAGGCATAAGGCCGAGCCTTCCACCCTTTACCAAGTTATAGATGCATTAATTAAATAAGAGATATTGTGATATCCCAACATAATCCTGTCCAACATGGAGCAATCTTCAACTTCGCCTACAACTAACAATGCTATAAGAGGGGCTGAGCAAAAGCGTTAACATAGCCAAGCAACGGTTTGCTAGGAAGGGGTAAACAAGTTAGAGGCTGACATGGCAATTTGGGAGGCATGATAAACAAGGGATAGGTAGCACAGCATAGCGATAGAACGAAGCAACTAGCAAGCAAAGATAGAAGTGATATCGAGTGTAATGGTCATCTTGCCTGAAATCCTGCAAGGAAGAAGAACGAGACCAAGAAGTAGATGAACCAACGTAGTCGAATGAATCCTCACAACTCCGAAACGAAACCGAAGCTACCGAGAGAAGCAAACCGGAAAGAAGCAAACAACATGGTAAACAAGCATCACATAAACATGGCATGATGTGCAACCAAGTATGATGCATGTCCTGTTTAAAGAGGCATGGCATGGCAAAGTGCAACAAACAACACTACAATTTAAGTGGAGCTCAATATGCAACGAGTTGCATATTGATGAAACACCACATTCGAGTTATTTAGTTCACTCTCGTTTATGTACACAACAATATTAAATGTTGTTAAACATGGCAAGAGGTGAAACATAAGCAATCTACCTATCTAGGCAAGTTTAAATGAGGCCAGAAACAACAAACAACAATTCTGGAAAATCTCTATATGCACATTTCGAATTTGGTACTGTTCTGCCGTAAACCATATTTTAATGTCGTTAAACAGTAAAAAAAAGTGCACCAAGTTAATCCATGCATTTTCCCACCCCATTTACATATAAAGTTTATTTAAAATGGAGCTATGGTTATTTAGTTATGAAATAAATCATTTTAGCATGACATTTGAGCTAATTTAATCAAACAACATTTTAAACATTTCAAACATGGATGAAAGTGGCAGATTATGAAACTAGATGAAGAACTAAGCATTTTACATGTTTAAAACATTTTATATGATGCACGGTTTGTGAGTTATTGAATGCATGAAGAACAGGGAGTTTCTGTAAAACTGCAAATTCACAGGATAATTAGACAAATTCTCCGACGCTGAAAAAAACAGACGCAGGCCAAAACTGCCTGGGCCAATAGTGAAAAAAAGGAGGCGCTGGGGGTGTCCTCACCCATGGGCTCGGCCCAGACGGGAAGGTGACCCACGGGAGGGCACGGTGGAGCAGGCCGGCGGGGCGCGCTGGGCCTCCTGCGGATCTGGGCTACACACAGGCCAGCGATTCGACGCGTGCGCTGGCACGGTCAATTCAGAGGGTCAACACGGGGTGCCTGACTCGTCTTCGAAGCAGAGGAAGCAGGGGCGTGACGACGCCGACAGGGTTTGGCGACGGGGATGGCATGGAGGCGAACAAAGGCCGGGTGCGATGGACGAGTGGTGTAGAAGACCACGGCAGCGGCGGCTACTAGAGCGGTGGCGAGGAACGGAAGGCGGCAGCGACGAGAGGACGATGCACCTGCAGCTTTCCTTGAGAAGAGAGAGCAGGCGAGAGCGGGATCCAGAGGGAACGAGAGAAGAGACGGGAAGGAGAAGCAGCAAGCAGGGCGGAGCCGTGACCGGAGTTGGAGACGAGGTGGAGCGGCGGTGGTCTCCGGCGCGGTTGCTCCAGAATCAGGCGGGGATGGGCACGAGGAGGCAAGCTCCAAATCCATGGCGGGGACGGTAGGCATCGAGCAGAGGAGGAAGAGGCGAGGCCTTGGGCACGGACGCTGGACCGCAGGCGCAAGGAAGCTTCAGATCAGTGGCTCCTCTCCTGATCGGATTTGGAGGAGGAGGCAGAGGTGAGGTGGATCGAGTGCTCGGGGTCGGGGATACGGAGCTCGGGCTCCTGTTGGTGGGTGGTCGAAAACAAGGATAAGGGGATCCCGAGGTGGATCGAGACCGGGCGGCGGCGGCGATGGGGACAAACCTCCTAGAAATTAGGGTTGGGATGATTTGGTAGGTGATGGTCTTATATATAACAAGTGGATTTTTAGGTAGGGGTATTTGGTCCCTCCGATTTTAATCGGACGGTCGAGAAATAAATAGATAGGGAGTCTAAATAAGAAAACCGAGATGCTTTATAGATGTTTGGGGATGATCCGAATCCAACGGTCACGACTGAGCGGGTCAGGTTCGGGGTAGTTTCGGACGCGCACAAAGGGGTTGGAGAGAGGTCGACGAAAACAAGGGTCTGACAATTGGTCAACAAATACAAAGAGAGAATCGGCAACTACGAACAGATGCAAGCTTTATGAAAGCATGCAGATGCAATGCGGATGATGACATGAGATGAAATGCATGACATGAACAAAATGCAAAACGAAAGACAAAACCCAACCACGGAGGAGATATCACAACACATAGCCGGAAATGGCAAAAGTTGGAGTTACAATTATGGAAAGTTACATCCGGGGTGTTACAACACTCCACCACTACAAGAGGATCTCGTCCCGAGATCTAGGATGGCACCGGACAGAAACAGAAGAGGAAGAGAAGAGGTAAAACTAAGTTGCTTCTTCGACAAATGAGTGAAACCAAAGAACCTTGAGAGGTTGAAAAGTTGAAAGAAAGAACATAACAGAGTTGAACACAACTGAGAGCACTATGGTAGAAACTAGAAACAAGGAACACCATGTGAACCTTGGAGGTTGCAAAGCTAAGAATGACGAGTACAATGGACAAGAAAGAATTGAGACCACTCTGGTTGAAACGAGATAAACAAGGAACAAGGAAGATCAAATTCAGACAACACTCCGGTTGAAAAGAGATGCAAGACTTGATAAGATGAAAAGAACTTGAAGAGATGACACAACACTCCGGTTAAATGGATAAGCAAGAAAATAACATGATCTTGACAAAACAAGGTGATGGGTGAAGAGAGCAACATCACAATGCCTCCGGAAGAAATAATAGAAGATAGATCATTGGAATAAAGAATGGAGAAGAAAATGCCAACTTCTGTCGGAAGAAATAATAGAAGATAGATCATTGGAATAAAGAATGGAGAAGAAAATGCCAACTTCTGCCACAAATGAGCTTGGAAAGCACCCTTGCAAGAAGGTTATAAGGGAGTTGTTGGAAAACCAACAACAAAATGAATAAGCTTGTAGTGAGCTTATGGAAAACATCTCAAAATTATGAGGTGACAACCTGCCACTCACGGGAAAACATTTGATTGTGACCAACAAAGGGATTAAAACTTCTTTCGCCAAGAGGATAAAGAGAAAACTCGGATCATAGATACGCCCCACAAATAGCAGCATTCCCAATGGAAGGCTTTAGGTGAACTATAACCCAAGATAACTCCAACAAAGAGATTGATGGATTTAAAATACCTCATTCTTGACAACATGTGAATCATGAAACATGAAGAGAAATTGTCAAGGATGACATAGCACCATCTCAAAGACAAGATAGAAGGAATTGCACTTCGGGATGCAAGATGAAGAAGACTTGAGCTCCTCCAAGAAGAATCTTGACGAACATCTCAAGAGTGACCTAAATCCTTGATGAACCATCATATAGAGCCTCCATGGAGAACTCTGGTAATAAAAGGATGATAAAAGGAAAGAGAAGTTGAAAACACAAGGTGAAGCCTTGCGATCATTTAGATGGAGCTTCACGACGAGATATGCGGAAAACTTGGAACCCCGGAAAAGGAAAAGATGAAACACTAGAACCGAGAATTACTTCATCATGAACAATCTCCGGAAGAAAAGAATTGAATCACCTCGAGGAAATAAGAATAAGATTTATTGTATGCTTATCCTTCATCAAATTAAATTGATGACAAGCAATGGATCTGGCATACTACTTATTCCCGTAGAAAGGATTAAGAGAGATATGGCGCAAACTTGAGAAGGTATTGATGTAACCACCGATAGGATTTTTGGAAAAAAAATGAATGAATTGATATGATAACAAGGGAGGAGGAAATTTAAAATGAACCATGGTAAGAATTGAAAATGAAAGTAGCAAAGGCACAATTCACTGGGAAGAATTGTAAAACGAATGAAGATGCTTGAGGGGATTTAGATACATGAGAACGAAGAGATCATGAACTGATTAGAGGATATTTGAACGATGCACCGGTAAGATTTGGAGAATGAGATCTGAAAGCTGGAATCAATAATTCAGAGATGATGGCTCCGGAGAATCAAACTTAAAAGACTCCTAAATTGCTCCGGATGGGTGAAAAGAATTTAAGAGAACCATGAATCTTGAAGAGAATGGAGCAAGATTTAAGAGAAATCCTTCTTCGGTCTTCAAATGTTGAGAATGAAGATGAGAACCACCATGAATTGTTGAGATACTCCGGGAGAATGAAAAACAAAGAGGTTGAGCCAACACTGAAAAATAATTTGAAATCGATCTTGGAAAACATCTGACTGATGAGATTCATTCTTACGTCAAACTTTGAAAAGAAATCGGGAATAGCTCCGGGAAAAATTAGAAGAGTCAGGTAAGATCCTGGGAAAAGACCTGTGGGTTAGGGCCCACTAAAAAGAAACACCGTTTAAGCTTAAGGAGAGATTGCACCGGTTGATTTAAATGGCTTGAATGAGATAACAACCTCAAAATAACTTGAACGGATACAGAATGAAAAACATGAATCTTCCGAGATATCTTCAACACTCCGGATATGAACTGGGAGAGGTGAATAAATAAGAGAGACTTGGATAAGAAATTCACATGGGAAGATATGTGAAACAAAAGGAAGAGATATGATCAACACTGAAACTTGAAATTAATCCACCGGAGAAGAAAAGAGATGAAGAATAATAAACTAGAAGCTCCGTTAGTATCTTCCTGAGAATCACCGGATAAGAACATTGATGGAAAGAATGGAGAGACTTCCCATCAAATAAAAGGATACATGCTTAAGAAATTCGAGTCCTTGAAGTTAAGGGTGGGTGGGCGGGAAAACAAAGACAACTTGGGACGGATGAAACAAACACCGTTGAGAAAACTTAGAATTGATCTCGCAAATGTTGAAATGATGGGATCCACTTGAAGAGAAGCATGTGGGTTGGAAAAGAATTAACCTGACGACCTCGATGATCAAGAAGGATTAATATTCACATAGCAATATGAGAACACCGTTTAGGAAAGGTATGGATTCAACATTTGACTTCGAAGCAACTCGAATACCACAAATAAAACAAAACAAAGGATTTGGCTTGCAGAATAAGCCGGAACAAATACATATGATAGAGATTTACCCAATCCTATATCATGCATCTGTCGAAAAGATATTCTAGGAGCTACTTGAATTCCCACCTATAAAACTCCCGAAACTTTCTGGTTATGCAATCTGGTGTTGGGGATACAGGGGAATCAATATATCTCACCCAAACTAACAATCCCTACATCCAGCTGTATCCATTCGTCAACACATAACCAAGAAAACTCCGGAAATCGTGTACCTCAACCTTCGAAAAGCATCCGTTATACAAGCTATGGCAATACTCTCGAACTCCCCAGTATTCAATGGCGTCAAGGTTATCTTACCACTAGCTGCATAAAAGAGATTTTCGATGTCGGCGAAACTCAGGTATTCCAGAACTGCAACGATAAAATTGTGACACAACACCTCGGAGCTCAACTCCCCGGCACACTGCCACAACCCCTAAATGTTAGGAGGCACCGAGAATAATGTTCTCGTCACAAGAATATCGGAACGATCCCAAGATACCCGCATAATCCTAAATTTTTTTAGTGAAATTTGAGGAGAGGAAAGATAAAACATCTATGTCAGGAGGCCTCACCAGAGCGACAAAGGGACTGAGGAGTAAAACAATCCTACTCTCCGATATATATAATTCTAAGAACTCAAAAAAAATTGTTCTAGACTCAACAACATCAGCGATTCGATCAGGCAGGGGGCTCCTAAGTCGGGGATGGCTCTAATTACCAACTTGTAACACCCACTATGCGGCTATATCTCTCACATGTCGAGGCACGGCTTAGAGGCATAACCGCATGGTGGTTTTGTCGCAAGAAGGGTCATCTTCACACAATCCCATGTAATGAACAAGAATGGGATAAAGAGTTGGCTTACAATCGCCACTTCACACAATGAACATATAATTCATACATCCTTCAAAGCACACACATAGTCCGACTAGGAACAAAGCCAAAAGAAAAGAACATAACCCAACTGCTAGATCCCCGATCATCTCAACTGGGCTCCACTACTAATCAACATGAAACGAAACATAGCAACGACCAAGATCCTCGTTGAGCTCCCATCTGAGCTCGGTTGCATCACCTGCACTGGTATCATCGGCACCTGCAACTGTTGTGATAGTATCTGGTGAGTCACGAGGACTCAGCAATCTCAAAACCCACGAGATCAAGACTATTTAAGATTATGGGTAGGAAGTGGTAATGAGGTGGAGTTGCAGCAAGCACTAAGCAAATATGGTGGCTAACATACGCAAATAAGAGCGAGAAGAGAAGCAACGCAACGGTCGAGAAGCTAGAAGTGATCCTGAAACTACTTATGCACAATCATAACACAAAGACCGTGTTCACTTCCCGGACTCCGCCGAAAAGAGACCATCATGGATACACACGCGGTTGATGCGTTTTAATTAAGTCAAGTGTCAAGTTCTCTACAAACGGATATTCACAAATTCCCATCTGCCACATAACCGTGGGCATGGCTCTCGAAAGTTTATACCCTGCAGGGGTGTCCCAACTTAGCCCATTATAAGCTCTCACGACCAACGAAGGATATTCCTTCTCCCGGGAAGACCCGACTAGTATCGGAATCCCGGTTACAAGACATTTCGACAATGGTAAAACAAGACCAGCAAGACCACCCGACTGTGCCAACAAATCCCGATAGGAGCTGCACATATCTCGTTCTCAGGGCACAACGGATGAGCAATCCATACAACTAAAACCAGACCTCAAGTTTCCCTGAGGGGGCGCTGCAAAGGGCTCTAGTTTGGACCAACACTCAGAGGAGCACTGGCCTGGGGGGGTAAATAAAGATGACCCTCGGGCTCCGGAAACCCAAGGGAAAAAGGCTTAGGTGGCAAATGTTAAAACCAAGGTTGGGCCGTGCTGGAGGAGTTTTATTCAAATCGAATTGTCAAGGGGGTCCCATACAACCGGCCGCGAAAGGAACGCAAAATCAAGGAACATAACACCGGTATGACGGAAACTAAGGCGGCAAGAGTGGAACAAAACACCAGGCATAAGGCCGAGCCTTCCACCCTTTACCAAGTATATAGATGCATTAATTAAATAAGAGATATTGTGATATCCCAACATAATCCTGTCCAACATGGAGCAATCTTCAACTTCGCCTGCAACTAACAACGTTGTAAGAGGGGCTGAGCAAAAATGGTAACATAGCCAAGCAACGGTTTGCTAGGAAGGGGTAAAAAGGTTAGAGGCTGACATGGCAATTTGGGAGGCTTGATAAACAAGGGAAAGGTAGCGCAGCATAGCGATAAAACAAAGCAACTAGCAAGCAAACATAGAAGTGATATCGAGGGTAATGGTCATCTTGCCTAAAATCCCACAAGGAAGAAGAACGAGACCAAGAAGTAGATGAACCAACGTAGTCGAACGAATCCTCACAACTCCGAAACGAAACCGAAGCTACCGAGAGAAGCAAAACGGAAAGAAGCAAACAACATGGTACACAAGCATCACATAAACATGGCATGATGCGCAACCAAATATGATACATGTCCGGTTTAAAGAGGCATGGCATGGCAAAGTGCAACAAACAACACTACAATTTAAGTGGAGCTCAATATGCAACGAGTTGCATATTGATGAAACACCACATTCGATTTATTTAGTTCGCTCTCGTTTATGTACACAACAATATTAAATGTTGTTAAACATGGCAGGATGTGAAACATAGGCAATCTACCTATCTAGGCAAGTTTAAATGAGGCCGGAAACAATAAACAACAATTCTGGAAAATCTCTATACGCACATTTCGAATTTGGTACTGTTCTGCCCTAAACCATATTTTAATGTCATTAAATAGTAAAACAAAGTGCACCAAGTTAATCTATGCATTTTTTCGCCCCATTTACATATACATTTTATTTAAAATGGATCTACGGTTATTTAGTTATGAAATAAATCATTCTAGCATGACATTTGAGCAAATTTTATCAAACATCATTTTAAAATTTTCAAACGTGGATGAAAGTGGTAGATTATGAAACTAGATGAAAAACTAAGCATTTTACATGTTTAAAACATTTTATTCCGATGCACGGTTTGTGAGTTATTGAATGCATGAAGAACAGTGTTTTTTTTGTAAAATTGCAAATTCACTGGATAATTAGACAAATTCTCTGACGCTGAAAAAAACAGACGCGGGCCAAAACTGGCTGGGCCAACAGTGAAAAAAAGGAGGCGCTGGGGGTGGCCTCACCCATGGGCTCGGCCCAGACGGGAAGGCGGCCCGCGGGAGGGCGTGGTGGAGTAGGCCGACGGGGCTGGCCGGGCGCGCTGGGCGTCCTGCGGATCTGGGCCACGCGCAGGGAAGCGGTTCGAGGCGTGCACAGGCATGGTCAATTCAGAGGGTCAACGCGGGGCGCCTAACTCGTCCTCGAAGCAGAGGAAGTAGGGGCGCGACGATATCGGCAGGGTTTGGCGACGGGGAGGGCATGGAGGCAAATGAAGGCCGGGTGCGACAGATGGGTGGTGCAGAAGACCACGGCAGCGGCGGCTACTAGCATGGTGCCGAGGAACGAAAGGCAGCAGCGACGAGAGGACAATGCTCCTGCGGGTTTCCTGGAGAAGAGAGAGCAGGTAAGAGCGGATCCAGAGGGAATGGGAGAAGAGACGGGAAGGAGAAGCAGCGAGCGGGGCGGAACCGTGACCAGAGTTGGAGATAAGGTGGAGCGGTGCTGGTCTCCGGTGAGGTTGCTGCAGAATCAGGCGGGGATGGGCGTGAGGATGCAAGCTCCAAATCCATGGCGGGGACGGTAGACGTCGGGCAGAGGAGGAAGAGGCGAGGCCTTGGGCATGGGCTCGCTGGACCGCGGGCGCAAGGAAGCTTCAGATCGGGAGCTCCTCTCCCCATCGGATTTGGAGGAGGAGGCAGAGGCGAGGTGGATCGAGTGCTCGGGGTCGGGGAGACGGAGCTCGGGCTCCTGTTGGTGGGTGGAGGAAAACAAGGAGAAGGGGATCCCAAGGTGGATCGAGACCGGGCGGCGGCAGCGATGGGGACAAACCTCCTAGAAATTAGGGTTGGGAAGTTTTTGTAGGTGATGGTCTTATATATAGCAAGTGGATTTTTAGGTAGGGGTATTTGGTCCCTCCGATTTTAGTCGGACGGTCGAGAAATAAATAGATAGGGAGTCTAAATAAGAAAATGGAGATGTTTTATAGATGTTTGGGGATGATACGAATCCAACGGTCACGACTGAGCGGGTCAGGTTTGGGATAGTTTCGGACGCGCACAAAGGGGTTGGAGAGAGGAAGTGCCTGACAGTCGGGACCCACTTGGTCGAAGCGTAATTAGCATTGTCATTCTGGTCGCGAACATGTACGTACATACTGGTTGATGTAGGGGCGCGCACGTGTGGTAGTAGAGGCACGCACGTAGCATGTACACGTACGTACAACGACCAGTGTGCAAGAAAGAAAATAAGGCCACGTATGTACATACGGGCGGGGGCTCGAACGCCTACTCGCGCATACATATACGTACGGCCAGGGCTTGTGTACATGGCTGGGTCAGAACAGAGAAACAACGTCATCGTCGTGTTCATGGGGAGCCAACCGGCTGGGTCGGAATGGAATGCGTCGTCGTGTTCATCGGGAGGGCTTGGACGGAACAGCCAATGGAAACGAGGCCTGGCGTATCGCAGAATGGAGGAAACGGCCTTGTGTTCGACCAGCCACATTTGAAATGGGATCCTGTTCATCGGGAGGTGTTTGGCGTACCGCAAACGGAGGAAACGGACTTGTGTTGGACCTCCTACGGTCGAAACAGGGTCCTGTTGATCGGGAGGGGTGTGGCGTACCGCAAAACCGAGGAAACGGACTTGTGTTGGAGCTCTACGGTCGAAACGGGGGTCTTGTTCATCGGGAGAGGTGTGGCGTTACTGCAAAATGGGACTCCACGGGATACTGTCCATCTCCACCGTCGACCCCCTCCAGCCTTCATGGGCTATTATTCATCCACTCTCGACCTCCTCCAGCCTCCACCTGCGACTACTCGTCCATGGGCTCCTGTTCATCTAGCCTCCACCGCGCGCTACTCCACCGGCTACTGTTCAACCAGCCCTCTCCACGGGCTCATGTTAAACCACCCCTCCACGGGATACTGTTCATCCAGCCCTCCACGGGGTGGTCCTGTTCATCCAGCCCTCCACGGGGTCCTGTTCATCCAGCCCCAACCGGCTCGATCGATCGGGGTCCTGTTCATCCACCCCCACCGGGAGCTGTTCATCCAAACCCCCCAGCAATGCTCACTGTTCATCCAGAGGCAGCATCGAGCGGCTTAAGTTGGCAGTAATAGCAAAGGAATCGCTCGATCGGGTTCAGTTAACAGCCATCAATCGACCGCTCGGGTTTAGTAATGCGTAGCCTATAGTGCAATCGCTCGGGTTCAGTAGGCGAACGCCTCGCTCGGGTTCAGTTAGAGCCCAATGCCTCGCACCCACGCACGTGCGTGTACGAGAGAAACGTGCAAACCTCCGTGCATCACTCGGCCCCGACGACACACCGTAACCGGGAACACCTAGATATTTTCCTCGCCCTCGCTTCTACCACGGTTTTTCCATCATGGACGGCCCAAAGAATGTTATGAAACTACATCTCCAGCCCGCCTAGGACAAAAAGCCCATTTTTTGTCATAGAAGTAGGAGCCCACCACATCTATGATGATACCGGGTTTTGTCACAATTATCGTCATAGAAGTGTCATAAGTATGACAGAAAAATTTCATTCGGCCCAAAATGTCACGAATGTGTCTTTTTTTGTAGTGAATATTTCATCCACATATAATATTAGAAATGCTACAGAGCTCCCACTCACTTTCTTTAAATACAGGCTTCTCCAAAAGTCTTTATAAACCCATATGCTTTGATCATACTATCAAAACATTTATTCCAACTCCAAGATGCTTGCACTAGTTCATAAATGCATCGCTGGAGCTTGCACACTTTGTTAGCATCCTGTGGATCGACAAAACCTTCAGGTTGCATCATATACAACTCTTCTTCCAGAAATCCATTCAGGAATGTAGTCTTTACATCCATTTGCCAAATTTCATAATCATAAAATGCAGCAAATGCTAACATGATTTGGACGAACTTAGGCATTGCTATGGGTGAGAAGGTCTCATCATAGTCAACTCCTTGAACTTGTCGAAAACCTTTTGCAACAAGTCGAGCTTTGTAGACAGTAACATTACCGTCAGCGTCAGTCTTCTTCTTGAAGATCCATTTATTCTCGATGGCTTGCCGATCATCGGGCAAGTCAACCAAAGTCCACACTTTGTTCTCATACATGGATCCCATCTCAGATTGCATGGCTTCAAGCCATTTCGCGGAATCTGGACTCATCATCACTTCCTCATAGTTCGTAGGTTCGTCATGGTCAAGTAACATGACCTCCAGAACAGGATTATCGTACCACTCTGGTGTGGATCTTACTCTGGTTGACCTACGAGGTTCGGTAGTAACTTCATCTGAAGTTACATGATCAACATCATTAGCTTCCTCGCTAATTGGTGTAGGAGTCACAGGAACATATTTCTATGATAAACTACTTTCCAATAATGGAGCAGGTACAATTACCTCATCAAGTTCTACTTTCCTCCCACTCACTTCTTTCGAGAGAAACTCCTTCTCTAGAAAGGATCCATTCTTAGCAATGAATATCTTGCCTTCAGATCTGTGATAGAAGGTGTACCCAACAGTCTCCTTTGGGTATCCTATGAAGACACATTTCTCCGATTTGGGTTCGAGGTTATCAGGTTGAAGCTTTTTCACATAAGCATCGCAGCCCCAAACTTTAAGAAATGACAACTTTGGTTTCTTGCCAAACCATAGTTCATAAGGAGTCGTCTTAACGGATTTCGATGGTGCCCTATTTAACGTGAATGCAGTTGTCTCTAAAGCATAACCCCAAAATAATAGCGGTAAATCAGTAAGAGACATCATAGATCGAACTATATCTAGTAAAGTACGATTACGACGTTCGGACACACCATTACGCTGTAGTGTTCCGGGTGGCGTGAGTTGTAAAACTATTCTGCATTGTTTCAAATGAAGACCAAACTCGTAACTCAAATATTCTCCTCCACGATTAGATCGTAGAAACTTTATTTTCTTGTTATGATGATTTTCCACTTCACTCTGAAATTCTTTGAACTTTTCAAATGTTTCAGACTTATGCTTCATCAAGTAGATATACCCATATCTTCTCAAATCATTTGTGAAGGTGAGAAAATAACGATACCCACCGCGAGCCTCAACATTCATCGGACCACATAGATCAGTATGTATGATTTCCAACAAATCTGTTACTCGCTCCATCGTTCCGGAGAATGAAGTTTTAGCCATCTTGCCCATCAGGCACGGTTCGCAAGTACCAAGTGATTCATAATCAAGTGATTCCAAAAGTTCATCAGAAGCTTTACACCAATATGACCCAAACGGCAGTGCCACAAATAAGTTGCACTACATTATCAACTCTGCATCTTTTGGCTTCAACATCATGCATATGTGTGTCACTACTATCGAGATTCAACAGAAATAGACCACTCTTCAAGGGTGCATGACCATAAAAGATATTACTCATATAAATAGAACGACCATTATTCTCTGATTTAAATGAATAACCGTCTCGCATCAAACAAGATCCAGATATAATGTTCATGCTTAACCTTGGCACCAAATAACAATTATTCAGGTCTAAAGCTAATCCCGAAGGTAGATGTAGAGGTAGCGTGCCGACCGTGATCACATCGACTTTGGAACCATTTCCCACGTGCATCGTCACCTCGTCCTTAGCCAATCTTCGCTTAATCCGTAGTCCCTGTTTCGAGTTGCAAATATTAGCAACAAAACCAGTATCAAATACCCAGGTGCTACTGCGAGCATTAGTAAGGTACACATCAATAACATGTATATCACATATACCTTTGCTCACCTTGCCATCCTTCTTATCCGCCAAATACTTGGGGCAATTCTGCTTCTAGTGACGAGTCCCTTTGCAGTAGAAGCACTCAGTCTCAGGCTTAGGTCTATACTTGTTCTTGTTCACTTGAATAGCAACTTGCTTGCCGTTCTTCTTGAAGTTCCCCTTCTTCCATTTACCCTTTTTCTTGAAACTGGTGATCTTGTTGACCATCAACACTTGATGCTCCTTCTTGATTTCTACATCCGCAACCTTTAGCATTGCGAAGAGCTCGGGAATTGTCTTATCCATCCCTTGCATATTATAGTTCATCATGAATCTCTTGTAGCTTGATGGTAGTGATTGAAGAATTCTGTCAATGACACTATCATCGGGAAGATTAACTACCAGTTGAATCAAGTGATTTTTATACCTAGATATTTTGAGTATATGCTCACTGACAGAACTATTCTCCTCCATCTTGCAGCTGTAGAACTTATCGGAGACTTCATATCTCTCAATCCGGGCATTTGCTTGAAATATTAACTTCAACTCCTTGAACATCTCATATGCTCCATGACGTTCAAACGTCGTTGAAGTCCTGGTTCTAAGCCGTAAAGCATGGCACATTGAACTATTGAGTAGTCATCAACTTTGCTCTGCCAGACATTCATAACATCTGGCGTTGCAGCGGGTTTGGCACCTAGCGGTGCTTCCAGGACATAATTCTTCTGTGCAGCAATGAGGATAACCCTCAAGTTACGGACCCAGTCCGTGTAGTTGCTACAATCATCTTTCAACTTAGCTTTCTCTAGGGACGATTAAAATTCAACGGAACAACAGCGCAGGCCATCTCTCTACAACAACATAGACATGCAAAATACTATCAGGTACTAAATTCATGATAAATTAAAGTTCAATTAATCATATTACTAAAGAACTCCCACTTAGATAGACATCCCTCTAATCATCTAAGTGATCACGTGATCCATATCAACTAAACCATGTCCGATCATCACGTGAGATGGAGTAGTTTTCAATGGTGAACATCACTATGTTGATCATATCTACTATATGATTCACGTTTGACCTTTCGGTCTCAGTGTTCCGAGGCCATATATGCATATGCTAGGCTCGTCAAGTTTAATCCGAGTATTCTATGTGTGCAAATCTGGCCTGCACCCGTTGTATGTGAACGTAGAGCTTATCACACCCAATCATCACGTGGTGTCTCGGCAGAAGGAACTTTCGCAACGGTGCATACTTAGGGAGAACACTTGTACCTTGAAATTTAGTGAGAGATCATCTTATAATGCTACTGTCGAACTAAGCAAAATAAGATGCATAAAGGATAAACATCACATGCAATCAATATAAGTGAAATGATATGGCCATCATCATCTTGTGCCTTTGATCTCCATCTCCAAAGCACCGTCATGATCATCATCATCACCGACGCGACACCTTGATCTCCATCATAGCATCGTTGTCGTCTCGCCAACTATTGCTTCTATGACCATCACTACCGCTTAGTGGTAAAGTAAAGCAATTACATGGCGATTGCATTTCATACAATAAAGCGACAACCATATGGCTTCTGCCAGTTGCCGATAACTCCGTTGCAAAACATGATCATCTCATACAATAAAATTTAGCATCATGCCTTGACCATATCACATCACAACATGCCCTACAAAAACAAGTTAGACGTCCTCTACTTTGTTGTTGCAAGTTTTATGTGGCTGCTACGGGCTGAGCAAGAACCGTTCTTACCTACGCATCAAAACCACAACGACTTTTCATCAAGTATGTGTTGTTTTAACCTTCAACAAGAACCGGTCGTATCCACACTCGATTCAACTAAAGTTGGAGAAACTGACACCCGCCAGCCACCTGTGTGCGAAGCACGTTGGTAGAACCAGTCTCGCGTAAGCGTACGCGTAATGTCAGTCTGGGCCGCTTCATCCAACAATACCGTCGAATCAAAGTATGACATGCTGGTAAGCAGTATGACTATTATCACCCACAACTCACTTGTTTTCTACTCGTGCATATAACATCTATGCATAAACCTGACTCTGATACCACTATTGGGGAATGTAGTAATTTCAAAGAAATTCCTATGCATACGCAAGATCATGGTGATGCATAGCAACGAGAGGGGAGAGTGTTGTCCACGTACCCTCGTAGACCGTAAGCTGAAGCATTATGACAACACGGTTGATGTAGTCATACATCTTCACGATCGACCGATCCTAGCACCGAAAGTACGACACCTCCGCGATCTGCACATGTTCGGCTCGGTGACGTCCCACAAACTCATGATCCAGAAGAGTGTCGAGGGAGAGCTTCATCAGCATGACGGCATGATGACGGTGATGATGAAGCTACCGGCATAGGGCTTCTCTTAAGCACTACGACGATATGACCGAGGTGGATTATGGTGGAGGGGGGCACCGCAAACGGCTGGAAACAATCAACTTGTGTGTTCTAGGGTGCCCCCTACCCCTGTATATAAAGGAGCAAGGGGGAGGCTGTCCAGCCTTGGGGCGCGCCAAGGAGAGGGGGGAGTCCTCCTCCTAGTAGGAGTAGGACTCCCCCTTTCCTAGTCCAACTAGGAAGGGGGAAGGGGGGAGGAAGGAGAGGGAGAGAGGGAGGACCCCCTTCCTTGTCCAATTCGGACTCCCAAGGGGGGGCAGCCAGCCCTAGGCCCCCTCCTCTCTCTCTCACAAGGCCCATGTAGGCCCATTAGTTCCCCGGGGGTTCCGATAACCCCCCGGCACTCCAATAAATATCCGGTGACCCTCGGAACTCATCTGGTGTCCGAATATAGTCGTCCAATATATAAATCTTTATGTATCGAAAATTTTGAGACTCCTCATCATGTCCGTGATCACATCCGGGACTCCAAACTATCTTCGGTACATCAAAACACATAAACTCATAATACCGATCGTCACTGAACGTTAAGAGTGCGGACCCAACGGGTTCGAGAACTATGTAGACATGACCGAGACATTGCTCCGGTCAATAACCAATAGCGGAACCTGGATGTCCATATTGGCTCCCACATATTCTACGAAGATCTTTATCGGTCAAACCGCATAACAACATGCGTTGTTCCCTTTGTCATCGGTATGTTACTTGTCCGAGATTCGATCATTGGTATCTCAATACCTAGTTCAATCTCATTACTGGCAAGTCGCTTTACTCATTCCATAATGCATCATCCTGCAACTAACTCATTAGTCACATTGCTTGCAAGGCTTATAGTGATGTGCATTACAGAGAGGGCTCAGAGATACCTCTCCAACAATCGGAGTGAGAAATCCTAGTCTTGATCTATGCCAACTCAACAATTACCATTGGAGACATCTGTAGAGCACCTTTATAATCACCCAGTTATGTTGTGACGTTTGGTAGCACACAAAGTGTTCCTCCGTTATTCGGGAGTTGCATAATCTCGTAGTCATAGGAACATGTATGAGTCATGAAGAAAGCAATAGCAATATACTAAATGATCAAGTGCTAAGCTAACAGAATGGGTCAAGTCAATCACATCATTCTCTAATGATGTGATCTCGTTAATTAAATGACAACTCATGTCCATGGCTAAGAGACTTAACCATCTTTGATTCAACGAGCTAGTCAAGTAGAGGCATACAGGTGACACTCTATTTGTCTATGTATTCACACATGTACTAAGTTTCCGGTTAATACAATTCTAGCATGAATAATAAACATTTATCATGATATAAGAAAATATAAATAACAACTTTATTATTGCCTCTAGGGCATATTTCCTTCAGTAACCTCATTCTCGCTGCAATTCGCTACTTAAACATGGTGCTCAACACTATATTATTATCTATATGTGGTTATCCTATGATATTTGAGTAGATCTGTTTTTTCCTATGGGTTGATTGAAGATCATGATTGGTTTGAGTTGTATATTTTATTTTGGTGCTGTCCTACGGTGCCTTCAACGTCGCGCAAACATGAGGGATCCCCGCTGTAGGGTGTTGCAATACATTCATGATTTGCTTATGGTGGGTGGCGTGAGTGACAAAAGCACAGACCCGAGTAAGGGAGTTGTTGCGTATGGGATAAAGAGGACTTGATACTTAATGCTATGGTTGGATTTTACCTTATTGATCTTTGGTAGTTGCGGATGCTTGGTAGAGTTCCAATCATAAGTGCATATGATCCAATTAAGGAAAGTACATTAGCTCATGCCTCTCCCTCGTATAAAATTGCAATAATGATCACCGGTCTATTTATCGAGAACCTAGGGACTAATGACTTTCTAGTGTGAGAAAATCTATGTACTTTTATTATCTTGCAATTTATTCATAGTTTTATTCTTGTAAAGTACTTCTACTTTTATTATTATTCTAGGTAAAGAGGACGCTAAGTGTGCATAGAGTTGTATCGATGGTCGATAGTACTTGACGGAATATTTGCTTTACCGTTAGCTCGTTGTTGGGTTCGACACTCTTATTTAACGAAAAAGGATACAAATGATCCCCTACACTTGTCGGTGATCAGCCCCCTCCCCTCCCCTTCCCTATCTCCGTGCCTGAGCCCCTCCTCCACTCCGACACCAACTAAGGCGATGCCCAAGTCATGATTCTCTGCGCCGGCAGGCATAAGCTCCTCATCCGATGCTCTTCGGGCCTGTCGGCGTTCATGGCGTCCGGTTCCTCCGCCAAGGAGGAGATCGCCATCTCCTCCGGTGATGAGTAGGACCAGGCGCCGCAGCATCCGTTGCCGCCTAGAGTCCTTAAGGAGGCCACTCTGACGAATGAAGATTCATCCATCAGATCAAGATAATGATGGGGTTGCTCCGTTACATGGGCCCGTCGTCGTCGCGCGTCAAGCAGGAGCTGCCATCCCCGCTGCGCCATCGTGTGAAGGGCGAGGCAACATCCCTTCCCCGGCCTGTGAAGGACTAACCGACATCGCCCAAGCACAACCACGGCGTCCAGATTGGCCGTCGGGTCAAGAAGGATCTCGCGTCCCCGCCGCGTAGCCGGTACGGCCGCATGGACGCGCCATCATCGCCACCACGCCGCCATCACCTCGTTGTCAAGGAAAAGTTGCCGCCCGTGATCAAGAAAGCACTGGGACGCTTCCTCCACTACCTCGGAGGAGGCGGTTACAACGGTACCTCGGGCTCGAGGGTCGTCATCTCTGAGGCAGAGCGCACGACAAGGCAACAGACGAGGTATGACCGACGCAATGCTGATTTCCGCTCCCCGTTCACCAAGAGTGGCGTGGTGCTGGACTGGGTCTGCAACGACCCTGACCCTGCTGTCGCGTGGGCACTCAACTATTCTGTGACCACCGGGGAGACGGCTGATACGTCCATTTTGCATCATGTTTTCAAACTTCTATTTATAATGTTTTTGTGCATAATAGTGCTTTTTGGACTCTAATGCCTTTTCTCTCAAAATATGCAAGGTTTACACAAAGAGGGAGAATGCCGACAGCTGGAATTCTGGACCTGAAAAAGCTACATCAAAGTTAACTATTCTGCACATCTCCAAATGAACTGAAAATTGACGGAGATTTTTTTGGAATATATGAAAAATATTGGAGCAAATAACTACCAGAGGGGGCCACCCTGTTGAGCGCAAGGCATGAGGGCGCGCCTGGGCCCGGGCGTGCCCTGGTGGGTTGTGCCCTCCTCGTCACACCTCGGGTGCCCATATTCTGGTATATAAGTCATTTTGAGAGGACTTTCGGGACGGAGCGCCGCCATCTCGAGGCGGAACTTGGGCAGGAGCACTTTTGCCCTCCGATGGAGCGATTCCGCCGGAGGAACTTCCCCCTGGAGGGTCAAATCGAAGCCATCATCATCACCAACAACCCTCTCATCTTTGGGAGACCATCTCCATCAACATATTCAATAGCACCATCTCCTCTCAAACCCTAGCTCTTCTCTTGAGTTCAATCTTTGTACCGGAACCTCAGATTGGTACTTGTGTGATGCGGAGCATCCTACGGTCATCCCCATGGACCTACCATCCTCTCATCAAGAGCCAAGAGGACCCATCACACGAGCACAAGCCAGAGCTCTTGAGAACAAGGTGACTTCCTTCCTTAGTGATATCACGTATGATCCACTCGAGACATGGCTACTACCTAAGTCCGAGATGTTGTGCATGATTAGGTGTCAAGAGGACCCTCCCGAAGACGCACGTGAAGACAGACAACTCGCCAAGTTCATGGATGAAGAAGAACGCCGAAAGGAGAAGAAGGCAGCTCCAGGACCCGGACATCCGGCCCCAGGCCCGGACATCCGGCCGCTGGAGACATCCACCACAACAACAACACGGGCCAAGTCTACATGGCCCGGACATCCGGTGACCAGCCCGGACATCCGGCCTCCGCCCCAAAAATCTGGCCTTCTCCTCGGACATCCAGACAAGCCTACCCAGAGGACAGAAGAAGTGACACTTCAGCCCGGACATTTGGCCAAAGGCCCGGACATCCGTCCCGTCCTGAGCTCCCAGACATCCGGCCCCTCCCCCGGACATCCGGACCCCGCCTATCCAGAGAGCTTCGTGGCCGACCGCACCAGCCCAGACATCCGGCACCTCGCGAAGGCCCGGACATCCGGCCCGACGCCCGGACATCCGGCCTCCCCTATCTGCGCACAGTGTAAGGACCGAGGCCCGTGTGCCCCTTCGTCCACCGAGAGTATATGCACTCCACCATCTACCTCTTTCTAGGGTTAGCATTGGTTTATCTCATACGTGAGATAGAGCTTTGCTCATCCATACAGTTCTACTCCACGAGAGAGACCGTGGCCCCTCTACAGAAAAGATCACCTTGGATACAAGACCCCCTCTTGGGTGGCCCCATCAAGACATCGTCACGTAGAAGAACCGGTTACCCTTTGTATCGTGATTTGTTGATCGTGGATCTTGTATCTCCTCTCGTGTTTCGAGAATCTAGCATATGTGTGACTATATCTTGTTGGTTTGAGAGTTCCTGTTGTGTTTCCCCGTGTGTCTTCGTGTTCTTAGTTGGGATCCGCTCCTTTTGTGAAAGATCGGCCGTATAGGGTTCCACCCTAGATCATCTTGGTATCATGAGCCAGGTTGATCACGATTTCAGAGCCCCCTCTCCTTGTTTTCTAGCCTTGTTTTGTTGATTTTGTCCCTAATTCGAAAATTACCCACAAAAATAGCCCCCCAATTTTTTTTGTAATTTATTGATGTGATGAAGTTTTGTTGGATTTGATCCATGGATTTCGTGTGTTGCAGGTAGATCTGGCTTTTCCCCAATTTCCATCCACAAAATCTCCCGAATTTTGCCCCGGATTTGATCTCTCCACGCGGTGTTCATCGAGTTCGTCCATGGATCCAGAGCCCGGACATCCGGCCCGACAGCCCAGACATCCGGCCATCCCGGACATCCGGCCCTCAGCCCGGACATCCGGCCCTTGACAGCAGCAATTCCATCCACCGCTTCTTTTCTGCCTAGCTTTTGTCAAATTTTGACACGGTGCCCATTTATACTTACGCATACCACCACCACTTCCGCATAGCACCACCGTAGCCTTCCCGCTACCACCTCCGACAATTTTGACACATTTTGCTTTGAGAATTTGAGTTGCGGTTCCCGTGTCCTTTTGTGTTTCGGCTATCTAGGTATGGTTCGACATCGACATCACCGCCACTCATCTTCGCCACGGATTCGTCTTCAACAACGGTAACCTCATCTTGATATCATCATACTTTCTTGCAATTGCATTGATAACCCCATCGCCCATTTTGCGTAGCTTACCCATTGAGACTAGCCTTTGAGTATTGTCGGCAACGTGACTTGTGCACATTAGTGATCATACTTCCTATAGCATACATACCATATCATCGTGTTGCATCTCTTGGTATCATCTCTTGTGTCACAAAGTTGTCATCGCATATACTCAATTGCTATCTTGGTTCGTGAAGCATTGCATGAGAAAAGAGCTCAAACAACAAAGAGTCAAACAAGCTTTTAAGCAAAAGGGAAAGATAAGCAAAGAGCTTATAAGCAAGAACCCTAGCCTCATACAACATTAATATTGTCATACTCAATCATCTTGGATCATATCATCGGAATACCATACATATAGCATACTTGGGATAGAAGTCGTTGCATTTTTGCTTAGTAGGTTGTGCACAAGTTCGTATCCGCCTATTGTGCAATCGTGCTAGCGTCTCTCTAGTGTTGTGCAACAAGAGCATTTTGTGGATTACACATTTTGGCTCATCCCTTGGTTGCACGACCCCACTTATCTATTTGCGTGTGCGTTACTGTGTACCATATCTTGCTTTTGGTCTACTTGTTGCATTTGCAAATTTGTGAATCTTTTACAACATTATTGAGTCTCACTTACAATTGCATCAAATTTTGTGCCACCATCCTAACCAAGCTCCACCATAAGCTTTTACTTGTGTAGCTGCGAGAAACCGACAAGAATTGGTACCAATTGTGATATTTCCTTGTTACACCTTGAGTGATCATGGATCCATCTTCAACATCGGTCAAGGTACATTTGGTATAAGTTCTTCTCTTTCTCCCACTCACATATTTGTTTGAAATGATGGATAGGCCAAGTTCCTCTACCAACCCACTCTTCCTTGAGCAAGACGACGACCCGAACAACTACGTCACCAAGATATACCTATTTGGTACACAATGAGCTTTGCATGAAGAGCAACTAGCAATGAGCGACCGCATCGAAAACCTCGCCACCGACTTGCGTCTCTCTGAGGAACGTACAGGAGACTACTTCGACAACAAGCTAGACGAACAAAAGCAAGAGAATAATGCAAGAATGGACGAGATTCGTGCCTTGTTGGTTAACCGCTCTTCTACCACTTCATCCTACTCAAGAAGGAGCCGCTCAAGTTGACACTCCGACGACACTATCTCCGACTCAAGTACCCCGACATCGAACACTCTTCGTTGTGCCGCGCGTCAAGATCGTCAAGCAAACCGCAATCCTCTACATGACACCGACTCTCAAGAGCATCGACATCGTAAAAACCAAGCTACATTCGTGCAAGCACAAGAACGGCAACGCCAACGACAACAAGAACAAGAGGAGCGAGCGCGAAAACACCAAGACGCACAAGATGCCAAGGCACAACATCAAGAACAACAACTACGAGAAGCTCAAGCACTTGAGGCGCAATGTGCCCTTCGAGATTCAAGTCGTGTCGTAGACAAACGAGACAGACAAGCTCGTGAGCATCGAGAAGTGCTTCATGATGAGGTTCAAGAGAGGATTTACCAATCACGTGTGCATCGTCAACCTCCTCGTCAAGATCGACAAGCGCCTCCTCAAGCTAGACAAGAACCTCAAGTTCGCCAAGAGAATGAAGACAATGGAAATCCTCCAAGACAACAACAACATGAGAACGACAACCCTCCTCGCCAAGAGCTACATGAGATTGTCAATCCTCAACGACATGGGCGTCATCATCCTCGACCCCAACACAATTAAGAGCAATGATATGGCAAGCTAAAGTTCACCATGCCCAAGTTCAACAGAAGCACTGACCCCAAAGAGTACATATCATGGGCATTGAAGGTTGACAAAATCTTCTGCTTGCACAACTATGAAGAAGAGAAGAAGATCGCGATGGCATCCCTTGAGTTCCAAGACTACGTCTCATTTGGTGGGAACAAGTCAATGAGCACCGAGCGGCAAGAGGTGAACCACCTATCACTACTTGGGTGCAAATGAAGGATGTCATGAGAGCATGCTTCGTGCCAAACTACTACAACCGCGACCTATTCAAGAAACTCCAACTACTCAAGCAAGGAACCAAGAGCGTTGAAGAGTACTACAAGGAAATGGAGATTGCCATGATACGAGACGATGTCACGGAAGATGATGAGCAAACCATGGCACGTTTCTTGAATGGACTCAATCATCCTATCAAGAAGACCGCCGACTTCCAACCATACTCGATCCTCATCGAGCTAGTGCATCAAGCTACCAAAGCGGAACGTCAAGTCCAAGATGACTTCAAATATGCCAAGTTCTCATCCAAGTCCTATGGTTTCTCCGACAACCAAGCTTCAACGACTCCGAATCCTTCTACATCAACTAAGCCATCTACAAGCAATGGTGACAAGTCAAGTTATAAGAAAACTTTGACAACCTCAAGTCGTCTTCCTATTTCAAGCAACTTCAAGCCGAAAGCTTCATCATCATCTACCCCAACCAATGAGACCATCAAGACGAGTTCCTTCAAATGCTTCACATGCGGCGGCCGAGGCCACAAGTCCTTTGAGTGTACAAACAAGCGCACCATGATCCTCAATGACGATGGAACCTACGACTCCATGAGTGAAGGAGAAATGGAATCCCTTGAGCAAGTGGCCATGCACCGGCAAGTGAACGACGATGAAGATGATCAAGTCTTTTGTGATGAAGATTCGAGCCACGCTCTCATTGTCTCCAAGGTCTTGACTCTTCAACATCAACAAGAAGAAGACCAAAGATGCCATATCTTCCACACCAAGGCCGACATCAATGGAAGGTCTATCAAGGTCATCATCGATGGAGTAAGTTGCCATAACTTAGCAAGTGAAGAACTATGTTCCAAGCTCCAATTGGTCAAGATGAAGCACCCGCACCCCTACAAGGTTCAATGGCTAAGTGACTCCAGCACAATCCAAGTCAAGCATAAGGTACTTTGGAGTGTGATGTCATTCCAATGACCGTTTGCCACCTCCTTTTTGGACGGCCATGGCAATTTGACCGAGGTGTCATCCACAATGGGCGTACAAAAATCACTATAGCTTCAAGATGAAACGGAAGGAGTACATGCTACGACCTATGTCTCCAAGTCAAGTGATAACCCACAAGTATAGGGGATCGCAACAGTTTTCGAGGGTAGAGTCTTCAACCCAAATTTATTGATTCGACACAAGGGGAGCCAAAGAATATTCTCAAGTATTAGCAGTTGAGTTGTTAATTCAACCACACCTGGATAACTTAGTATCTGCAGCAAGGTATTTAGTAGCAAAGTAATATGGAAGTAACGGTTACAGTGGCAAAAGTAGCAGTAGCGGTTTTGTGGTAATTGTAACAGCAGCAGCGGTAAAGTAAATAAGCAAAGATCAATGTGTGAAAAGCTCGTAGGCATTGGATCGGTGATGGATAATTTGTCGGATGCGATTCCTCATGTAATAGTTATAACATAGGGTGACATAGAACTAGCTCTAGTTCATCAATGTAATGTAGGCATGTATTCCAAATATAGTTATACGTGCTTATGGAAAAGAACTTGCATGACATATTTTGTCCTACCCTCCCGTGGCAGCGGGGTCCTAATGGAAACTAAGGGATATTAAGGCCTCATTTTAATTGAGTACCGGACCAAAGCATTAACACATAGGGAATAAATGAACTCCTCAAACTACGATCATCACCCAGAAGTATCCCGATTATTGTCACTTTGGGGTTGTCGGATCATAACACATAATAGGTGACTATAGACTTGCAAGATAGGATCAAGAACTCACATATATTCATGAAAACATAATAGGTTCAGATCTGAAATCATGGCAGTCGGGCCCTAATGACAAGCATTAAGCATAGCAAAGTCATAGCAACATCAATCTCAGAACATAGTGCATATTAGGGAACAAACTCTAACAAAACTAACTTGATTACATGGTAAATCTCATCCAACCCATCATTGTCCAGCAAGCCTACGATAGAATTACTCAAGCACGGCGGTGAGCATCATGAAATTGGTGATGAAGGATGGTTCATGATGACGATGACATCGAATCCCCCTCTCCGGAGCCCCTAACGGACTCCAGATCATCCCTCCCGAGAGAGATTAGGGAATGGCGACGGCTCTGTATCGTAAAACACGATGAATCTTTTTCTCTGATTTTTTCTCCGTGAAAGCAAATATATGGAGTTGGAGTTGAGGTCGGTGGACGTCCAGGGGGCCCACGAGGCAGGGGGCACGCCCTTGGGGAGCGCCCCCACCCTCGTGGGCAGGGTGTGGGCCCCCAGGTGCTGATTCTTTTGTCAGTATTTTTTATTAATTCCGAAAAGTTGCTCCGTGGATTTTCAGGTCATTCCAAGAACTTTTATTTCTGCACAAAAATAACACCATGGCAGTTCTGCTGAAAACAGCGTCAGTCCGGGTTAGTTCCATTCAAATCATGAAAGTTAGAGTCCAAAACAAGGGCAAAAGTGTTTGGAAAAGTAGATACGATGGAGACATATCAACTCCCCCAAGCTTAAACCTTTGCTTGTCCTCAAGCAATTCAGTTGACAAACTGAAAGTGATAAAGAAAAACTTTTACAAACTCTGTTTGCTCTTGTTGTTGCAAATATGTAAAGCCAGCAATCACGTTTTCCACAAAGATCACGAACTAACCATATTCACAATAACACTTAGGTCTCATGTTTACTCACATCAATGGCATAATCAACTAGCGAGCAATAATAATAAATCTCGGATGACAACACTTTCTCAAAACAATAATAATATGATATAACAAGATGGTATCTCGCTAGCCTTTTCTGAGACAACAAAACATAAATGCCCAGCACCTTTAAAGATCAAGGACTGACTAAACATTGTAATTCATGGTAAAAGAAATCCAGTCATAGTCATACCCAATATAAACTAATAGTAATGCATACAAATGACAGCGGTGCTCTCCAGCGGGTGCTTTTTAATAAGAGGGTGGTGACTCAACATAAAACTAAATAGATAGTCCCTTCGCAGAGGGAAGCAGGGATTTGTAGAGGTGTCACAGCTCGATTTTGAAATAGAGATAAATAACATTTTGAGCGGTATACTTTCACTGTCAACATAACAACTGAGAGATCTCGATATCGTCCATGCTACACACATTATAGGCGGTTCCCAAACAGAATGGTAAAGTTTATACTCCCCCTCCACCAACAAGCATCAATCCATGGCTTGCCCGAAACAACGGGTGCCTCCAACTAACAACAATCCTGGGGGAGTTTTGTTTAATTATTTTGATTTGATTTAAGCATGGGACTGGGCATCCTGGTGACCAGCCATTTTCTCGTGAGTGAGGAGCGGAGTCCACTCCTCTTGAGAATAACCCGCCTAACATGGAAGATACATACAACCCTAGTTGATACATGAGCTGCTCGAGCATACAAAACAGAATTTCATTTGAAGGTTTGGAGTTTGGCACATACAAATTTACTTGGAACGGCAGGTAGATACCGCATATAGGAAGGTATGGTGGACTCATATGGAATAACTTTGGGGTTTATGGAGTTTGGATGCACAAGCAGTATTCCTGCTTAGTACAGGTGAAGGCTAGCAAGAGACTGGGAAGCGACCAACTGAGAGAGCAACAACAGTCATGAACAAGCATTATAATTAATCAACACCGAGTGCAAGCATGAGTAGGATATAATCCACCATGAACATAAATATCGTGAAGGCTATGTTTATTTTGTTCAACTACATGCATGAACATGCGCTGGGTCAAGTCACTTGAATCATTCAAAGGAGGATACCACCCTATCATACCACATCACAACCATTTTAATAGCATGTTGGCACGCAAGGTAAACCATTATAAACTCCTAGCTAATTAAGCACGACATAAGCAACTATAATCTCTAATTGTCATTGCAAACATGTTTATTCATAATAGGCTGAATCAGGAACGATGAACTAATCATATTTGCAAAAACAAGAGAGGTCGAGTTCATACCAGCTTCTCTCATCTCAATAAGTTCATCATATATCGTCATTATTGCCTTTCACTTGCACAACCGAACGGTGTGGATAATAATAATAGTGCACGTGCATTGGACTAAGCTGGAATCTGCAAGCATTCAATTCAAGGGAGAAGACAAGGTAATATGGGATCCTGGTTAAATAAACAATAAAGCATATTAGAGCCACTAAACATTTTCATTATGGTCTTTTCCTCTCGACCCCCAAAGAAAAGAAATAAAACTATTTACATGGGAAAGCTCCCAACAAGCAAAAGAAGAAAGAGAAATCTTTTTGGGTTTTCTTTTAATATTAATACTATAGCACGAAAAGTAAACTAGCTAAGTTCTTTTTGGTTTTTCTTAAGGTTTATCAAACACACAAGAAGAAAGCTAGAAAAAGAAATTAAAGTAGCTTCGATAGTACAATGAAAAAGTATGAGCACCGACAACTAAGATGAGTGTGTGAACATGAATGTAATGTCGGTGAGAAATACGTACTCCCCCAAGCTTAGGCTTTTGGCCTAAGTTGGTCTATGCCCATGGATGGCCCGGCGGATATCCGAAGTTGTAACCGGGGTCGTACTGAGATGCAGCAGCTATTGCCTCCTGAGCTGCAGTATGTTGGCAAGCTGCCTCCGTCCTCCTCTCGTACTCGTTCGCCTCCTCCCTAGTGATAACATATCTTCCTTTTGCCTGATAGTCAAAGAAGGCAGGAGCAGGGAGAGTAATATGGACAGCACGACGCCTGTCAAAGATTAGTTGGTACTGGAGGATTTGTTCATTCTTGTCAAGGAAATGATGATTAACCATGGCATTATAATCTAAATAAGCGGGAGGCAATTCTGTATCATTTTCATGTACGGGTATACCAAGATAATTAGCCACACGGGTTGCATAAATCCCTCCAAACAAGTCTCCATCTAAACCATTATTATGCAACCTACGTGCAACAATTGCCCCCAAGTTGTATTGTTTATCACCTAATACAACACTCTTGAGAACACAAAGATCAGGAACACACATGTGACATGCTTCATCTTTACCGTTAATGCATCTACCTATGAGGAGAGCAAAATAATGTATAGCAGGAAAATGAATGCTCCCTATGGTAGCTTGTGCTATTTCTCTAGATTCTCCCATAGTGATACTAGCAAGAAAGTCTTTATATTCAGATTTACGAGGTTCATTAATGTTGCCCCACTATGGGACTTTACAAGCAGTAGTAAAGTCTTCTAAGTCCATGGTATATGATTTACCATAAAGATCAAACAGGACATTCTGAGAATTGCGTGTAGATGTAAATTTAAACCTTCTCACAAAGGTATCAGTCAAATGGTAGTATTGAGGGCACTTATCTTGCATGAAGTCCTCAAGATCGGCATTACGCACATATGCATCAAATTCCTCCTTGATGTCTGCTTTGACCATGAACTCCTCTGACGGCCATTCACAAGGCCACACGTAGAATACCCTTGGTGGTTCATCATCCTACTCACGTATTGCGAGTCTGGGTGCTTCCTTCCTTGAAGAACCACCTTGTTACATTTTCCTAGACATATTTCTTCCTATGAAAATTCTGAACTTTTAGTAACTCAAAATAAAAGTGAACCAACCTCAATAAAATTGATAGCAACTACTCCCACAAGTGCCTAGAGGCTATATCATGCATTAGAATTACTTGGGACCATATAAATTTGACATACAAGCTCAAGAACAGGGTCACCTAGGCAGCAGAAAATTGCAATGAATAAATCACTAGAAAAAAAACTCATTGGACTATTGGAGGAGTCACATACCAAAGAACAATCCCCCAAAGCAGTTTTGTGAATGGAGCTTTGAACAAGGAGATCGAAAATGGCAGCAAGATGAGCTAGAACTCGTGCTTTAGCTGGATGGTGATTTTTTTGGGAGGAAGAAGAAGTGTGTGCGTGCAGGAATAACTGGAGGGGGGCCACCATGGGCCCACGAGGCAGGGGGTGCGCCCCTGACCCTCGTGGCCAGGTGCCAGCTCCCCCTGCTGTGTTCTTAGTGCCAGATATTCTCAAATATTCCAAAAAAAATCATACTAAATTTGCAGGGCATTTGGAGAACTTTTATTTTCAGGGTATTTTTTATTGCATGAATAATTCAGAAAACAGACAGAAAATACTATTTTTGCTTTATTTATTCTAAATAATAGAAAGTAGAAAGAGTATACGGAAGGTTGTGCCTTCTAACTTCAACCATCTCCTGATCATCAAAAGGAATCCACTAACAAGGTTGATCAAGTCTTGTTAACAAACTCATTCCGAATAACATGGGACCGGAGAAATTTCGAATAACACTAGGTTACCTCAACGGGGATATGAACACCCCAATAATAAGAATATCATATTTCTTCTTGATAGTAGGTAGAGGAAATTCAAAACCTCCAATAATGATAGTTGGAATTTTTCCAATAGTATTGATGCTATGTACTTGAGGTTGTTTCCTCGGAAAGTGTATCGTATGCTCATTACCATTAACATGAAAAGTGACATTGACTTTGTTGCAATCAATAACAGCCCCTGCAGTATTCAAAAAAGGTCTACCAAGCATAATCGACATACTATCATCCTCGGAAATATCAAGAATAACAAAGTCCGTTAAGATAGTAACATTTGCAACCACAACAGGCACATCCTCACAAATATCGACAGGTATAGCAGTTGATTTATCAGCCATTTGCAAAGATATTTCAGTAGGTGTCAACTTACTCAATTCAAGTCTACGATATAAAGAGAGAGGCATAACACTAACAACGGCTCCAAGATCACATAAAGCAGTTTTAACATAGTTTCTTTTAATGGAGCATAGTATAGTTGGCACCCCTGGATCTCCAAGTTTCTTAGGTATTCCACCCTTAAAAGTATAATTAGCAAGCATGGTGGAAATTTTAGCTTCCGGTATCTTTCTTTTATTTGTGATGATATCCTTCATGTATTTATCATACGGATTTACTTTAAGCATATCAGTTAAGCGCATACGTAAGAAAATAGGTCTAATCATTTCAGCAAAGCACTCAAAATCCTCATCATCCTTTTTCTTGGATGGCATAGGAGGAAAAGGCATGGGTTTCTGAACCCATGGTTCTCTTTATTTACCGTGCTTCCTAGCAACAAAGTCTCTTTTATTGTAACGTTGATTCTTTGATTGTGGGTTATCAAGATCAAGAACAGGTTCAATCTCTACATCATTATTATTGCTAGGTTGAGCATCAACATGAACATTATCATTAACATTATCACTAGGTTCATGTTCATCACCAGATTGTCTTTCAGCATCAAAAATAGAAATATCATTGGGATTCTCAGGTGTTTCTACAATAGGTTCACTAGAAGCATGGAAAGTCCTACCATTTTTATTTTTCTTCTTTTTAGAAGTACTAGGTGCATCAATATTATTTCTGTAAGAATCTTGCTCAATTCTCTTAGGGTGGCCTTCAGGATACAAAGGTTCCTGAGTCATTTTACCCGTTCTAGTAGCCACTCTAACAACAAAGTCATGTTTATTATTTAATTCATCGAGAAAATCACCTTGAGCTTTAAGTACTTGTTCTACTTGAGTGGTGACCATAGAAACATGTTTACTAGTGAGTTTAAGTTAACCTTTAACTCTAGCCATCTAATCACTCAAGTATCCAATCATAGAAGCATTATGATAACCCACAAGTATAGGGGATCGCAACAGTTTTCAAGGATAGAGTATTCAACCCAAATTTATTGATTCGACACAAGGGGAGCCAAAGAATATTCTCAAGTATTAGCAGTTGAGTTGTCAATTCAACCACACCTGGATAACTTAGTATCTGCAGCAAAGTATTTAGTAGCAAAGTAGTATGATAGTAATAGTAGCAGTAGCAAAAGTAACGATAGCAGTTTTGTAGCAATTGTAACAGTAGCAACGGTAAAGTAAATAAGCAAAGGACAATATGTGAAAAGCTCGTAGGCATTGGGTCGGTGATGGATAATTATGTCGGATGTGATTCCTCATGTAATAGTTATAACATAGGGTGACATAGAACTAGCTCCAATTCATCAATGTAATGTAGGCATGTATTCTGAATATAGTCATACGTGCTTATGGAAAAGAACTTGCATGACATCTTTTGTCCTACCCTCCCGTGGCAGCGGGGTCCTAATGGAAACTAAGGGATATTAAGGCCTCCTTTTAATAGAGTACCGGACCAAAGCATTAACACATAGTGAATACATGAACTCCTCAAACTACGGTCATCACCGAGAAGTGTCCCGATTATTGTCACTTCAGGGTTGTCGGATCATAACACATAATAGGTGACTATATACTTGCAGGATAGGATCAAGAACTCACATATATTCATGAAAACATAATAGGTTCAGATCTAAAATCATGGCACTCGGGCCCTAGTGACAAGCATTAAGCATAGCAAAGTCATAGCAACATCAATCTCAGAACATAGTGGATACTAGGGATTACACCCTAACAAAACTAACTTGATTACATGGTAAATCTCATCCAACCCATCACCATCCAGCAAGCCTACGATGGAATTACTCACGCACGGCGGTGAGCATCATGAAATTGGTGATGGAGGATGGTTGATGATGACGACGGCGTCGAATCCCCCTCTTCGGAGCCCCGAACGGACTCCAGATCAGCCCTCTCGAGAAAGATTAGGATTTGGCGGTGGCTCTGTATCATAAAACGCGATGAAACTTTCTCTCTGGGTTTTTTTCTCCGTGAAAGCAAATATATGGAGTTGGAGTTGAGGTCGATGGACATCCAGGGGGCCCACGAGGCAGGGACGCGCCTAGGGGGAGGGGGGCGCCCCCCATCCTCGTGGACAGGGTGTGGGGCCCGTGGCACTATTTCTTTCGCCAGTATTTTTTACTAAATCTGAAAAGTTGCTCCGTGGATTTTCAGGTCATTCTGAGAACTTTTATTTGTGCAAAAAAATAACACCATGGCAGTTCTGCTGAAAACAGCGTCAGTCCGGGTTAGTTCTATTCAAATCATGCAAGTTAGAGTCCAAAACAAGGGCAAAAGTGTTTGGAAAAGTAGATATGATGGAGACGTATCAACTCACCCAAGCTTAAACCTTTGCTTGTCCTCAAGCAATTCAGTTGACAAACTGAAAATGATAAAGAAAAACTTTTACAAACTCTGTTTGCTCTTGTTGTTGTAAATATGTAAAGCCAGCATTCAAGTTTTCAGCAAAGATTATGAACTAACCATATTCACAATAACACTTAGGTCTCATGTTTACTCATGTCAATGGCATAATCAACTAGCGAGCAATAACAATAAATCTCGGATGACAACACTTTCTCAAAACAATCATAATATGATATGACAAGATGGTATCTCGCTAGCCCTTTCTGAGACCGCAAAACATAAACGCAGAGCACCTATAAAGATCAAGGACAGACTAAACATTGTAATTCATGGTAAAAGAGATCCAGTCATAGTCATACCCAATATAAACTAATAATAATGCATGCAAATCACAGTATGCTCTCCAGCTGGTGCTTTTTAATAAGAGGGTGATGACTCAACATAAAAGTAAATAGATATGCCCTTCACAGAGGGAAGCAGGGATTTGTAGAGGTGCCAGAGCTCGATTTTAAAAGAGAGATGAATAACATTTTGAGCGGTATACTTTCAGTATCAACGTAACAGCTATGAGATCTCGTTATCTTCCATGCTACACACATTATAGGCGGTTCCCAAACAGAATGGTAAAGTTTATACTCCCCCGTCACCAACAAGCATCAATCCATAGCTTGCTCGAAACAATGGGTGCCTCCAACTAGCAACAATCGTGGGGAGTTTTGTTTAATTATTTTGATTTGATTTGATCTTTTGTTCATGGGATTGGGCATCCCGGTTACCAGCCATTTTCTCATGAATGAGGAGCGGAGTCCACTCCTCTTAAGAATAACCCACCTAGCATGGAAGATACAGACAGCCCTAGTTGATATATGAGCTGCTCGAGCATACAAAACAAAATTTCATTTGAAGGTTTGAAGTTTGGCACATACAGATTTACTTGGAATGGCAGGTAAATACGGCATATAGGAAGGTATGGTGGACTCATATGGATTAACTTTGGGGTTTATGGAGTTTGGATGCACAAGCAGTATTCCCGCTTAGTACAGGTGAAGACTACCAAAAGACTGGGAAGCGACCAACTAAGAGAGTGACAACAGTCATGAACATGCATTAAAATTAATCAACACCGAGTGCAAGCATGAGTTGGATATAATCCAACATGAACATAAATATCATGAAGGCTATGTTGATTTGTTTTCAACTACATGCGTGAACATGTGCCAAGTCAAGTCACTCGAATCATTCAAAGGTGGATACCACCCTATCATACCACATCACAATCATTTTAATAGCATGTTGGCACGCAAGGTAAACCATTATATGCTCCTGGCTAATTAAGCATGGCATAAGCAACTATAATCTCTAATTGTCGTTGCATACATGTTTATTCATAATAGGCTGAATCAGGAACGATGAACTAATCATATTTACAAAAACAAGAGAGGTCAAGTTCATACCAGCTTCTCTCATCTCAATCAGTCCATCATATATCGTCATTATTGCCTTTCACTTGCACGACCGAACGGTGTGTATAGTAATAATAGTGCACGTGCATTGGACTAAGCTGGAATCTACAAGCATTCAATTCAAGGGAGAAGACAAGGTAATATGGGCTCTTGTTTAAATCAATAATCATGCATATGAGAGCCACTAAACATTTTCATTATGGTCTTCTCCTCTCGACCCCCAAAGGAAAGAAAAGAAATAAAACTATTTACACGGGAAAGCTCCCAACAAGCAAAAGAAGAACGAGAAATCTTTTTGTGTTTTCTTTTAATTACTACTACAAGCATGGAAATTAAACTAACTAATTTTTTGGGTTTTTCTTAAGGTTTATCAAACACACAAGAAGAAAGCTAGAAAAAGAATTTAAAAGTACAATGAAAACGTATGAGCACCGACAACTAGAATGAGTGTGTGAACATGAATGTAATGTCGGTGAGAAATACGTACTCCCCCAAGCTTAGGCTTTTGGCCTAAGTTGGTCTATGCCCATGGATCGCAGCTACTCTCCTCGGTGTACTGAGGAGTGTCATCGTACTGCCAATGGCTGGCGATCTTCTCCGGATCCCACTGATAAGATGATGGATGATAAGGGTCAAGTGGTGGTTCTGGCTCAGGCTCTGGAGCGGATCTCTGGCCTCAGTGTGCGTACACAGCCGATGGCAAGATGAGGTAATGGCCTGCAGTTAAATCAAACAAAGAAGGCGATGCAAGATAATAATCTCATTGTGTATCTTATTAAATCTTAGGTTATATAGAAGCATATTATCATCGTTGTTAATAATAAACTCATATGGTACCATGCTCTTATAATCTAGAAAAGTAGGGGGCGGCAGTGTCTCCTCTTTCTCATAATGCCTAATAGGTATCTCAAAATGTTTAGCAAGGCGCGCAGCATAGATACCTCCAAAAATGGGGCCCTTTGTACGGTTCAGGCTTAATCGTTTAGCAATAACGGCACCCATACTAAAAGAGTTATCATGAAATAAGGCATGGAACAAAATAATAATATCAGGAACACTAAGGTTTCCATAGTTTCCGCGACCGATTAAACATCGACTAGCAAATATGGCAAAGTAGCATAAAACAAGAAAATGTATGCTAGTGACTCTTGCATCGGAAACCTTCCTCGATTCCCCTACCGTAATAATATCAATAAAACCATCCACATCTTTACGATGTGGTTCCTCTAAGCCGCCCTCAAAGGGTATTCTACAAACCGCGCAAAAATTACGTAATGACATCTCCCTAGCCTCATCATATAAATGAAAAGCTACTCAAGGAGGTGAATTCTTTGGATAATAGTAGAAGTTTTGCACAAAAGTATTGGTGAGTAAGAGGTGCTGTTTGATCCGGTCGTGGAGGAAGTCGGTGAGGCCCGCATTATCAGCCAAAGAATAAAAGTCTTCATAAATCTCGGCTGCTCTCAAGAAATCATCACAAGGCCATTCACACGGCTGTACTTCTGCTACGCGAGGAAGATTATAATTGGCCTTTTTTTCTCCTTAGCTTGTTTATCCTTGGAGCCTTGGCTAGAAGAGCCCCTTAAAAATCTCTTCATCATTTTCTGAAAATTTCTGAAATTTTAGTAACTCAAAATAAAAGTGAATCAAACTCAATAAAACTGATAGCAACTACTCCCACAAGTGCCTAGACCTATATCATGCATTAGAATTACTTGGGACCTCATAAATTTGAAATGCAAGCTCAAGAACAGGGTCACCTAGGCAGCAAAAATTTGCAATGAATAAAGCACTAGAAAAAAAACTAATTGGACCAATGGAGGAGTCACATACCAAGGAACAATCTCCCAAAGCAGTTTTGTGAATGGAGCTTTGAGCAAGGAGATCGAAAATGGCAGCAAAGTGAGCTAGAACTTGTGCTTGAGCTGGATGGTGATTTTTTGGGAGGAAGATGAAGTGTGTGGGTGCAGGAATAAGTGGAGGGGGGCCACCATGGGCCCACGAGGTAGGGGGGCACGCCCTGTAGGGGTGGGCGTGCCCTGGACCCTCGTGGCCAAGTGCCAGCTCCCCCTGTTGTGTTCTCAGTGCCAGATAATCTCAAATATTCCAGAAAAAAATCATACTAAATTTGTAGGGCATTTGGAGAACTTTTATTTTTGGGGTATTTTTTTATTGCATGGATAATTCAGAAAACAGGCAGAAAATACTATTTTTACTTTATTTAATCTAAATAACAGAAATTAAAAGGAGATTCCAAAAGTTTGTGCCTTCTAGTTTCATCCATCTCATGCTCATCAAAAGGAATCCACTAACAAGGTTGATCAAGTCTTGTTAGCAAACTCATTCCGAATAACATGAAACAGGAGAAATTTCTAATAACACTAGGTTACCTCAACGGGGATATGCACATCCCCAATAATAAGAATATCATATTTGTTCTTGACAGTAGGAAGAGGAAATTCGAAACCTCCAATAATGATAGTTGGAATTTTTCCAATAGAATTGATGCTATGAACTTGAGGTTGTTTCCTCGGAAAGTGTATTGTACGTTTATTACCATTAGCATAAAAAGTGACATTGCCTTTGTTGCAATCAATAACAGTCCCTGCAGTATTCAAAAAGGGTCTACCAAGGATAATCGACATACTATCATCCTCGGGAATATCAAGAATAACAAAGTCCGTTAAGATAGTGACATTCGCAACCACATCAGGCACATCGACAGGTATAGCAGTTGATTTATCAGCCTTTTGCAAAGGTATTTCATTAGGTGTCAACTTATTCAATTCAATTCTACGATATAAAGAGAGAGGCATAACACTAACACCGGCTCCAAGTTCACATAAAGCAGTTTTAACATAGTTTCTTTTAATGGAGCATGGTATAGTTGGTACTCCTCGGTCTCCAAGTTTCTTAGGTATTCCACCCTTAAAAGTATAATTAGCAAGCATGGTGGAAATTTCAGCTTCCGGTATCTTTATTTTATTTGTAATAATATATTTCATGTATTTAGCATAAGGATTCACTTTAAGCATATCAGTTAAGCGCATACGTAAGAAGATAGGTCTAATCATTTTAGCAAAGTGCTCAAAATCCTCATCATCCTTTTTTTGGATGGCTTAGGACGAAAGGGCATGGGTTTCTGAACCCATGGTTCTCTTTCTTTACCGTGCTTCCTAGCAACAAAGTCTCTCTTATCATAACATTGATTCTTTGATTGTGGGTTATCAAGATCAACAGCAGGTTCAATCTCTACATCATTATCATTGCTAGGTTAAACATCAACATGAACATTATCATTAACATTATCACTAGGTTCATGTTCATCACCTAATTGTGTTTCAGCATCAGACATAGAAATATCATAGGGATTCTCAGGTGTGTCTACAACAGGTTTACTAGAAGCATGCAAAGTCCTATCATTTTTATTTTTCTTCTTTTTAGAAGGACTAGGTGCATCTAAATTATTTCTATGAGAATCTTGCTCGATTCTCTTAGGATGGCCTTCAGGATACAAAGGTTCCTGAGTCATTTTACCAGTTCTAGTAGCCACTCTAACAGCAAAATCATGTTTATTATTTAATTCATCGAGCAAATACTTTGAGCTTTAAGTACTTATTCTGCTTGAGTGGTGGAGCTTAAGTTCACCTTTAACTCTAGCCATATAATCACTCAAGCGTCCAATCATGTAAGCATTACACTTTAATTCTCTACCAACATAAGCATTGAAATTTTCTTGTCTAACCATAAAGTCATCAAATTCATCCAAGCATATCTTCAGGACTGAGAAATAGAACACCTTTCTTGTTCGGCGTTGGTTTAGGAATTGGCTCAGGAAGAGTCCAATTATTTTCATTTGTCAACATATTATTCAATAGCAATTCAGCTTGATCGACTGTTCTTTCCCTAAAAACACAACCAGCACAACTTTCCAAGTGGTCCTTGCAAGCATCAGTTAGTCCATTTTAAAAGATATCAAGTATTTCATTTTTCATAAGAGGATGATCAAGCAAAGCATTAAGTAACCAGAGAAGCCTCCCCCAAGCTTGTGGGAGACTCTCTTCTTCGATTTGCACAAAATTATATATTTCCCTTAAGGCAGCTTGTTTCTTATGAGCAGGAAAATATTTAGCAGAGAAGTAATAAATCATATCCTGGGGACTACGCACACAACCAGGATCAAGAGAATTAAACCAAGTTTTAGCATCACCCTTTAATGAGAATGGAAATATCTTAAGATATAGTAATAGCGAGATTTCTCATCATTAGTGAACAGGGTGGCTATATCATTCAATTTAGTAAGATGTGCCACAACAGTTTCAGATTCATTGCCATAAAAAGGATCAGATTCAACCAAAGTAATTATCTTAGGATCGGCAGAGAATTCATAATCTGTAGCGACCAGACCTCAAACTGTCTGATCTCTGTGCATCAGTGCCATCCCTGGATCGGTAATGCTGATACACACAGTACTTGAAGGATTTATAACAGAGTAGCAATCACACACTTATTACATCAAATGTCTCAAAAGAGAACTTATTACAAAAATATGGTTTAAGGCCATCTATAAACGATAACAGCGGAAGACTTGGAAGATAAAGTGAGTCCATCAACTCCAACGGCATCACTGAGTGAAAGATCACGACCTAAGGCACCTTACTCGTCGTCTGAAAAGTCTGCAACATGAACGTTGCAGCCCGAAAACGGGTCAGCACATGGAATATGCTGGCAATGTAACACCTAGAGAGTAATGAACAGAATAATGCTATCACTACATGCATATTTGGCTGGTGGAAAGCTCTATGGTTATAGTTTTGCATAAAGCCAATTTTTTCCTACAACAAAGGAATAAACTTGTATTTAACTATCATGGTGGTTGTTAAACATTGAGAAGGTTCACCCAACTCAATCCCAATTAAGCATCATCATTAAACCCAATCCAAATTAAATTAAGTAACATGTTGAGATACACATGATAATGCAAGAACTAGATAATCAAAACGTCCATAACCGGGGACACGGCTAACCATGATTAGTTTATACACTCTGCAGAGGTTTGGCACTTTTCCCCACAAGACTCGGTCTCCTCCGTTGGATTTCTCACACTACATGGTGTTTTAGAAACGGATGACCAAGACACGGTCTTTCAGAAACATTAGCACCATACGATGGGTAGATAGTTACACCTACTTTCCCCTACATCTGCCAGTCGACCACTGTAAGAGTTCACACGACTTAATCAACTATGCTAGAGCCCATTGTAGCTTGTGGCTGCACACGGAAGTTTCTAGCATGAATAATCTTATGATCCCTTTGAGCCTGGGTGGCAGTCCATAGGAGAATCACACGGTACTCCGGGATTTCCAAAAATACATGCAACATTGGGTTCCCCAGGTGCCTCAATCCACCCAGATGTGTATTAAAGTAGCCACCTTAAGTTAACCATTAATTAACAATACTCACATCTGTCATGGATACACTCACCCAATCCACGTCTACAAGCATAGCATAGCAATATAAGCAAACGTAGAAGTAACTCCCAAAGGTTGATAATAAATAGGACAATAGGTACTACCTCATCTACTTCCCAAAACCCACATATTAAACAGAACCTAACCATGCAATTGTTTGAGGATTGATCTAATGCAATAAAACTGGGTAGTAAAGAGGTATGATCAAAGTGTTACTTGCCTTGCTGATGATCCGTGAAACCTAGAGACTCGTAGTAGCACACTTCGCACTCCGGGTACTCTATCGCAAACAAACAAGCATACAATAAGCACTCAACTAGAAGCACGGGTAAAACTCAAATAAGAGATCTAACCAGAATGTTCAACTTAAGAACTCCGGTTTGCAAAAAGAATCAAACCAAACGAAGCAAAGAAACTCAAACGGCGAAAGAAACAAGCTTTGTTTACTAATCTGGACTTAAGTCAAATTTTACAGTAGCAAAAACTTGTTTGAGTTGGTTAAATGGAATGAGGGTTTCAAGACAAAACTCTAGGCGCTTGAATCGCCTGATTCCGATAAACGAGCGAAAAGATAAACTAAAACAAAAATCAAGGCAGAAATCGTGATTGAAAATAATCGCGAAAAACCCTGGAAAAAGAAAAACTGACAAACAGGCTAACGAACGGACGTTCGCTGTCTGCAGCTAAAAGGTGAAACTCATTCGTTAAAATGAACGAACGAACGGGCGTTCGCTAAGTAAATAAACTGGAAAAAAAATAAAAAAAACCAATCTAGAAAAAAAATCTAGGGTTTCTAAAAAAACCGGATCGGTTGTCTAAAGAAAAGCGGCGGCGGCGGCGGCTAGCTCGTCGGATCCGGCGGGGCTGGGTGTCATCGTCGGTGGCGGCGGCAGGCAGGCAGTGACGGCGAATGCTGCTGCTGCGGCTGCGGGATGGGACGGGGTGGAGGCGACGGGGTGGGGCGGTATTTAAAGGGGGGTGGGGAGGCTCGGCTTGGGGAGGGGGCACCGAGGCAGCGGCGGTCTCCCGGACACCTGTCGGAGTCCGGCTCGGCCACGGCGGGGCTCGAGCGAGGCGGCTGGGCCGGCTGGGCCTTCGACCCGGTCGGTCCGAACAGATTTTTTTAAATAATTCCACCGAAACTTAAATAAATCCTAGAAATTAAAATAAAAATCTAAAAATACCAAAAGAAATTTTCACCGTCTAAATAAAATATTTACAACAAGATGGACATTTTCTTGGCCCTAAAATGCAATTTTTGAAAACGTGCAATTTTTCTAATTCAAATAAAATTGCAATAAAACCAAATAAAATAAATAAAATTATTTTAACATTTTTCCTCTAATATTTCATTTATTTTGGAGAAGTCATTTTATCCCCTCTCATATATTTTTATTTTTAGAAATATTAGGAAGAAAAATAATCAAAACCAATTGATCCTCTTTCCGAAATTTGAGAAAACTCAAATAACGAAATCCTCAACTCTCTCTGTGGGTCATTGAGTTGCTTAGAATTTCTAGGATCAAGCCAAAATGCAATGAAATATGATATGCAATGATGATCTAATGTATAACATTCCAAATTGAAAATTGGGGATGTTACAAACCTACCCCCCTAAAGATGAATCTCGCCCTCGAGATTCGGGTTGGCTAGAAAATAGGTAAGGGTGGTCCTTCCGTAAGTCTTCCTCTCGCTCCCAGGTGGCTCCACTGAACTTTGCAGAACTTGATAACCTTGTTGCGCGTGACTCGGCTGGAAAACTCGAGAATCTTCATTGGTTTCTCCTCATAGGTCAAATTGCTATCCAACTGAATCGCTTCAAGTGGCACTGTATCTCTCAGAGGTATATTGGCCATCTCTGCGTGGCACTTCTTCAACTGGGAAACATGGAACACATCATGAACTCCTGACAGTCCTTTAGGCAATTCCAACTTGTAAGCAACTTCTCCCATACGTTCCAAAACTTTGTATGGTCCCACAAAACGTGGTGCTAACTTTCCCTTAACTCCAAAACGCTTCACTCCTCGAAGTGGGGATACTCGAAGATAAACTCTGTCTCCAACTTCGTAAAATGTCTCCTTGCATTTAGAATCCGCGTAGCTCTTTTGCCTGGACTGGGCTACCTTGAGTCTATCGCGAATTAGCTTAACCTTCTCTTCAGACTCTTTAATCAAATTTGGTCAAAACAACTGGCGGTCTCCAACTTCATCCCACAACAACGGTGTCCTGCACCTCCTTCCATACAAAGCTTCGAAAGGTGTCATCTTCAAATTGGATTCATAATTGTTGTTGTAAGAGAACTCTGCATATGGTAAATTGTCGTCCCAACTAGATCCATAATCTAGCGCACAAGCTCTCAACATGTCCTCCAGAATCTTATTGACTCTTTCAGTCTGTCCATATGTCTATGGATGAAAGGTTGTACTGAACTCTAGCCTGGTACCCAAAGTTTCGTGCAACTGATTCCAGAACTTTGAGGTAAACTAGGTTCCTCTATCTGATACAATGGTCCTCGGAACTCCTTGCAGACATACGATCCTGGTCATGTATATCTTTGCCAACTTAGCACTGGTATAAGTGTTCTTTACTGGGATGAAATGAGCTACCTTCGTCAAGTGATCGACTCCAACCCATATCAAGTCAAAGCCTGAACGAGTCCTGGGTAATCCCGTGATAAAATCCATGCCTAGCTTATCCCATTTCCATTCGGGTATCGGCAATGGTTATAGCAATCCTGCTGGCTTCTGATGCTCTGCTTCACTCTCTGACATACATCACAAACTGCTACATACTCCGCAATATCCTTCTTCGTTTCGGTCCACCAGAAACTGTTCTTCAAATCCAGATACATCTTGGTATTTCCTGGGTAAATCGAATGCGGCGAATCATGGGCCTCCTGCAAAATCAACTTCCTGATCTTCGGATCTTTAGGCACATATACGCGGTCCTCAAACCATAGGGTATCATGCTCATCCTCACGAAATCCCTTAGCTTTTCCTTTGCTCATCTTCTCGTTTATCTCGGCAATATCCTTGTCGGTCTTCTGAGCTTCTTTGATCGTATCCATCAAAGTAGACTAAATCTCCAATGCTGCTACATAGCCTCTCGGAACTATCTCTAAACATAGCTCACTAAGATCCTCTGCTAACTCCTTGGGTAACTCCCCGGTCATGAGTGTGTTGACATGGCTCTTGCGGCTCAATGCATCAGCTACTACGTTAGCCTTTCTAGGATGATAGTGCAATCTCATATCATAATCCTTGAGGAGCTCCAACTATCTCCTTTGCCTGAGATTCAACTCCTTCTGTGTGAAGATATACTTCAAACTCCTGTGATCCGTGTACACCTCACAGTGGTTTCCGATGAGAAAATGTCTCCATGTCTTCAATGCAAGCACTACGGCTGCTAACTCCAAATCATGTGTGGCATAATTCAACTCACGGGGCTTAAGTTGTCATGAGGTGTAAGAAACAACTCTTCCCTCTTGCATAAGCACTGCTCCAAGTCCTCGACGAGAAGCATCACAATATACTTCATAATCCTTGCGCTGATCTGGCAGAATCAACACCGGTGAGGTAACCAAACGTTTCTTCAACTCCTGGAAACTAGCCTCACATTCCTTAGTCCATTTGAACTTGGTGTCCTTCTTCAACAACTCTGTCATAGGTTTTGCAATCTTCGAGAAATTTTCAATGAACCTCTGGTAGTATCCTGCGAGTCCAAGAAAACTCCAGATCTCTCCAACTGACGTGGGTGCTTCCAAATTTGTCACAGTGACAACTTTGGTTGGGTCTACTGCAATTCCTTCTCCGGATATCACATGTCCGAGGAATCCAACTTCCTTCAACCAAAACTCACACTTGCTGAATTTGGCATATAACTGATGTTCTCTGAGCTTTCCAAGTACCAAACACAAATGCTCCTTATGCTCCTCTTCATTCTTCGAGTAGACCAAAATATCATCAATGAACACCACGACGAACTTATCCAAAAACTCCATAAACACCTTGTTCATCATGTTCATGAAATAGGCAGGTGTGTTAGTCAGACCAAATGACATAATGGTATACTCATATAGCCCGTACCTTGTGGTAAAAGCAGTCTTAGGTATATCCTGCTCTTGATTCTTCAACTGGTGGTATCCTGATCGCAGATCGATCTTGGAAAATACCTTAGCTCCTTGCAACTGGTCAAACAAATCATTAATCATCAGTAGTGGGTACGTGTTCTTGATTGTCACTTCATTCAATCCTCGATAGTCAACAACCATCCTCAACGATCCATCCTTCTTCTCCACTAGAAGCACGGGTGATCCCCAAGGTGACGAACTTGGGCGAATATAGCCTTTATCCAGTAACTGCTTAATCTGCTTCTTAATTTCCTCCAAATCCTTTGTGGGCATCCTGTACGGTATCTTAGATATTGGCCCTATGCATGGCAAAAGCTCAATCGAAAACTCAATATCTCTATCTGGTGGCATGCCTGGCAACTCCTCTGGAAATAGATCAGGGAAATCCTTCACCACTGGTACTTCCTCCTGTACAACTCCTGATAAGGTTACTTGAGTCCTCTTCGGCTCATGTCGGGATACATACTTGATCCTCTTTCCTTCTGGGGTGGCGAGAAAAATCGACTTACTGGCGCAATCCATGTTTCCCCCATACATCGATAGCCAATCCATACCCAGAATCACATCCAAACCTTGTGACTCCAAAATTATCATGTCTGAGGGGAAAACATGCCTCCCTATGGTCAATGGCATCTGATGTTGGAACCAGGAAGACCTACAAACTCAAGCTCACGGCTACAATGGCGAGAGGAGGACAATGACTTAGGTGGTTTTGTGCTGCGTACTGCGTTGCAGCTTTTCTCATTTTCATTCCTCTTATTTGTACTAAACTTACAAAGGGAGAGATCAACCACGCCTGCGAGCTTACCGGTCGTGCCATCCCACGACGCTCGCCTTGCGGGTGATGCACGCGTGCCGCAGGCTACGCTGCATGCCATCCCATGCAACTCCAACGGCTGCGCCAAGCTAGCTACCTACTAACTGAAACTACCAGGCCACATCTAGTGTACATGCACACGTTGACACGGCCGCTTATTTTGCTAACTGAAGGAAACTAAGATAGCTACTGAACCGGGCTAGGAAATACAGGTTCAACATTTCACCCCCTAATTCCAACGCCCGGTGCTCACCACTCCGACGCCAACCTTCTGCCTCATTTCAACAAACTTGATTCGGTCGAGCGCCTTGGTGAGGAAATCAGCATGCTGTCCGTCAGTGCCGACATGGTCAACGTCCACCTTGCCGTCTTCGATGCACTCACGAATGAAATGATATCGAATGTCAATGTGCTTACTTCTGTCGTGGTGCACCGGATTCTTGCTCAGAGCAATCGCCGACTTGTTGTCGACGCGCAGCTTCGCCCTCGTTGGAGTGTCGCTGATGAGCTCGCCGAGGAGCCTGCACAGCCACACGCCTTGGCAGGCTGCGGTTGCCGCCGCCATGTACTCAGCCTCACAAGATGAGACGGCGACGACCTTCTGCTTGTGAGAAGTCCATGTGATCGGGCTGGAGTTGAGGAAGAAGATCACTCCCGTTGTGCACCGCCGATCGTCAAGATCGCCGGCGTGATCGCTGTCGCTGTAGCCGATCACTTCCGGCGCTGCTGCACCACCTTGCTTGTAACAACAGCCATGATTCAGTGTGCCACTGATGTAGCGCAGTATTTGCTTGACAGTAGCCCAATGCGCCTCCGCCGGCGCCTCCAAGTACCTGCTCACCATGCCAACAGAAAGCGAGATGTCTGGTATCGTGCTGCAGAGGTACCGCAGGCTCCCGACGATGCTTCTGTATCGTGTGGCATCCACGGGCTTGCTGGCGCCGGTCTTGCCAAGTTTCAGCCAATTCTGCATCGGCGTGTCTGCAGGGTTGCACCCCCTCATCCCTGCTGCATCCAAGATCTTGGCCGCGTACGCGCCCTGGCAGAGGGTGATCGCGTTGGCCTTCTGTTGAACTTCTATGCCAAGGTAGTAGCACAGAAGCCCAAGATCGCTCATGTCAAACAGATTCTTCATCTGCTCCTTGAACGCAACAATTTCTTCGTCGCCGGCGCCGGTGATGATCAAGTCATCGACATAGACACCGACAAGCAGAGTCGACATGCCCGCACCCCTCATATACACCGCGTGCTCAAGAGGGCTGCGCTCGAAGCCTAGCGACACGAGCGATGCGTCGAGCTTGGCATTCCAAGCCCGTGGCGCTTGCTTCAGGCCGTACAATGCCTTCCGGAGGCGCAACACCTTTCCCGCATCGCCGCCGATGACGAAACCCGGCGGCTGGTGCACGTACACTTCCTCAAGGAGATCTCCATTCAGGAATGCGGACTTAACATCCATGTGATGGACTTGCCAGCCTCGATGCGCCGCGAGTGCTAACAGAAGCCACATAGTCTGCATGCGCGCCACCGGAGCGAACACTTCGTCATAGTCTACGCCTTGCCGCTGCGCGTACCCCTTTGCCACCAGCCTCGCCTTGTGCTTCACCGTGTTGCCGGCGGCGGCCCTCTTGATCTTGTATACCCACTTGAGCCCTATAGCTCTGTGGCCGAGCGGGAGCGTGGCGAGTTCCCACGTGCCATTGTCACGGATCGCCGCGAGCTCGGCGTCCATGGCACGTTTCTAGCTCGCCTCGTCAAGTGCCTCATCGACGCTGTCCGGCTCCTCCGCGGCCACGAGGCACAGCCCGGCATGCTCTTCCTTCGCTGCCGCGTCCAGCTCCGCAAGTACATGCTTCATCTTGCGGTAGCGGGTCGGAGTGTGGTCGAGGTCGTGGCGCTCGCTGTCATCGTCCGGCGGCGTGGCCCAACCATCCTCCACGGACATGGGCGTGCTGCTTGTTGACGCCATGGGAGGCGACCCTGCCGCCCCGGAGGATAAAGAGCTGGCGCTGATTGGTGTAGCGGAGGCCACCGGAGAGACAGCCGGAGAGCCACTGCGCGCCGGCGATGACAGCTTGTTGTGCTCTTCGTCACTGTAGGTGACCACAAGGTGTTCGACCGTGGGCGCGGCGTCTCCGTTGGCCGTGGTCGCCCAGTCCCACTCTCTCTGCTCCTCAAAGGTGACGTCGCGGGTTATGATCACCCGCTTGCTCGACGGATCGTAGGCCCTGTAGGCCTTGGCGCCCTCCTCGTACCCGACGAAGATCACCGGCGTGGAGCGGTCGGCCAGCTTGTCGATGCCGGGGCCGAGCCGCTTCACATGCGCCACACAACCAAAGACGCGAAGATGGTGCACCGCCGGCTTCCGTTTGTGCCAAGCCTCGTACGGCGTCAGTTCGTCGAGGCTGCGCATGGGCGCACGGTTCAGGAGGTAGACCGCAGTCTTCACCGCCTCTCCCCAGAACGTCGCAGGCACCGCCATGGCCTTCAGCAAACAGCGGGCCATCTCGACCACTGTCTGGTTGCGCCGCTCGACCATGCCGTTCTGTTGGGGTGTGTATCGCGCGGTGGTGTACTGCTTGATGCCGCCGTCGTCGCAGTACTTGTGGAAGGCGATCGAGTTGAACTCGCCGCCCCGATCCGAGCGGAACGCCAGGAGATTGCAGTTCGACTCGGCTTCGGCTCGTGCCTTGATTTTCTTGAAGCGATCGAAGGCCTCATCTTTGGTTTGCAACAGCTCAAGCCACATGTATCGTGAGCAATCATCAACGATCAGGAGAAAATACCGGTTACCTCCCGCTATGGCCGGCTTGATCGGGCCACAAAGGTCACAGTGAACGAGCTCCAAAGCGCGCTCCGCGCGGTACGTCGTGGCCTGGGGAAACGGCAGCCGATGCTGCTTGCCCAGGGCGCACCCGTCGCACACTTGGTCGACGCAGTCGATGACGGGGACGCCATCTGCCATGCCCAAGCGTCCCAGATCCCGCAATGCACGGAAGTTCAGGTGGCCGTAGCGACCGTGCCACAACCACGCCTCGTCCGTGCCGCGTGACAACAGGCAGACCGGGCGCCCTGCCGTCAGGCGGAGCATGTACAGCCGTCCGCCGTTCCTCTGAACCCGCGCGATGAGGTGGCCTTCTTGATCGCGAAGCTGCAGCAGCCCATGGCGGATGTTGGTCTCGCACCCAAGTTCGTCCATCTGACCCAAGCTGATGATGTTGTTGCGTAGACGAGGTATAAAGTACACCTCTGACAGAGTCAGGTGCTCACCGTTTCGGCACTCAAACAGGATGGTGCCCCTCCCCTCGATCTGCACGTCGTTGCCGTCGCCGAGTCGCACGGAGCTGCGCACGCCGACATCGAGCTTGAAGAAGATCTCCCGGCACCCAGACATGTGGTTGCTCGCCCCGGTGTCCAGGTACCAGGACATGTAGCAGCGGCCGTCAACGGGGGCAGCGCGCGCCTGGGAGCGCTCCTCATTGAGGAGAACGCGCTCGACCGGGCGTTCTGTTGTCGTCGAGAGCACGCTCACCGTGGCTAGCAGGAGAGACGTCTCCGTGTCCTCCCCTTCGCCGCGCACCAGGTTTGCTTGCTCCTTGCGCTCGCGTCGAGGCTCGGTGCAGTGCTTGGAGAAGTGCCCAGGCTTGTTACAATTGTAACACTTGACCTGGGACATGTCTCGCTCTCCGTTCGGCGCGCCGTCACGCCCGCCATTTCCACCACCGTGTTGGCCGCCGCCACGACGGTTTTGTTGCTTACCGCAGCGACAATTCGAGCCGCCACCCTATCCGCCGGACCAGCCTTGTCCGCCGCCCTGGCCGTTGCTCTGGCCTTGGGCGTGCTGGTTCTTGCGTGCATGCCACTGCGCCTCCGTCATCAACAGCTGTGCACCGCCGCCTCCACCTTGATCGTTGGTGAGGTAGCGCTCCTCCGTGGAGCACAAGCGACCGACGAGCTCCTCAACGAAGAGCGTGTTGAGGTCGAGCATCGTCTCGATGGCGAGAGCAATCTGCATGTAACGAGACGGGACGACACGGAGGATTTTCTGAACCACTCTCACCTCATCCATGGTGTCACCGAGCGAGCGCAGGTTGTTGACAAGCAAGGTGATCCGCATGCCGAACGCGTCGAGGGTCTCGCCGTCACGGAACGCGATCGCCTCAAACTCGGAGCGCAGTCGTTGCGCCGTGGCCTCGCGGACGCGCGCGACGCCCATGCGCATGGTCTTGATCGTGTCCCATGCCTCCTTTGTCGTCCTCTTCACCATGATCGCACCCACCATCTCCGGCGGTACAGATCACAGGACAGCTGCCAGCGCCGCCTTGTCGTTGGGGATGCTCGTTAGGTTTCCTTCAACCGCTTCCCACATCAAGTTGGCTTCCATGTTGATTTGCATCAGCATGGACCACTCAAAGTAGTTCGTCGACGTGAGCATCGGCCACACCGTGTTGCCGCCAGGGACGAGCCGCTCCTGGATCGTGCGCTCGTGCACAACGATCTCCTTGCCGTGCCTGCGGGTTTGGCTCCGACCAAGGCTGCGACCGCGGTCTGGAGTCGGCGAGCGCGCGCCGTCGTCGCTGCTCTTGCCAGCTGCTGCACGGGCCGCCGCCGCGGCGTCAACGGTCACCGGAGTGCCCCCCGGGGATGTTGAACCAGCCATGTTCGCCGAGGAACGACGCGGCTCTGATGCCACTTGTTGGAACCAGGAAGACCTACAAACTCAAGCTCACGGCTACAATGGCGAGAGGAGGACGATGACTCAGGTGGTTTTGTGCTGCGTACTGCGTTGCAGCTTTTCTCATTTTCATTCCTCTTATTTGTACTGAACTTACAAAGGGAGAGATCAACCACGCCTGCGAGCTTACCGGTCATGCCATCCCACGACGCTCGCCTTGCGGGTGATGCACGCGTGCCGCAGGCTATGCTGCATGCCATCCCATGCAACTCCAACGGCCGCGCCAAGCTAGCTACCTACTAACTGAAACTACCAGGCCACATCTAGTGTACATGCACACGTTGACACGACCGCTTATTTTGCTAACTGATGGAAACTAAGCTAGCTACTGAACCGGGCTAGGAAATATAGGTTCAACATCTGAAAACATCCTTGGCTTGCCATATACTCCGCTCCTGGTGAGCTTACTAACATAGGTGTTCTAAGAACTTTGGTGGGTAGTTTATACTTATTCACAAATCCCCTTGATATATATGAATGCGATGCAACACTATCAAAAAGAACGATTGCAGTAAATGACTTAACCAAAAACTTACCTATTACTGCATCTGGCTGGGCTTCAACCATCTCCATGTTAACGTGGTTCACCTGTCCCCTATTGAAAGGGTTCGGCTTCTTTCGAGAGCTTCCATTGCCATTCCCATTCTTAGTTTCAGGACATTCATTGGCATAATGTCCAGTCTTCTGGCACTTGTAGCAAGTGACGTGGCTCAAATCCTTCTTGGCTGGGGTTGCTGGGTTGGAACGGTTCTGGCCGTTGCTTCCTCCATTACCATTCCCATTCCTGGGGCCACTATGGTTGTGCGAACTCCCTCCATTATGGTTGTGGCCTCTATGGTTATGTTGAAGGTGTCCTCCCGAGTTTGGGGTAAAACGAGGCTTCTAATGAGCTCCAGAATTGTACTTCCCTTGTCCATACTTCCTCTTGCCGTTGTCAATCTGCTGCTGCTTCATTTCAATCATGAGAGCTCTATCTACCAACTCCTGGTAGTTGTTGAAGGTTGCCAGCATCAACTGCATGCTCAGCTCATCATTCGGTCCTTCCAGAAACTTCTCCTGCTTAGCTGCATCCGTAGCAACGTCATCTGGGGCATAACATGCTAACTTACTAAAATCATCCACATGCTGGCCAACAGTGCGTCCTCCTTGCACTACTAGAAAAAGGGCTATAGATGGGATTGACACTAATGGCGCTGGTGTGCCATTAGTATATACTAATGGCGCACCACCTTCTGATGCGCCATTAGAGTTGAAACTACTAATGGCGCACCTGGCACACGGTGCGCCATTAGTATCAAAAAAAATTTTGAACTAGTGCGCCTGTCCAAACATACTAATGGCGCATCCATAGGTAGTGCGCCATTACTAGTTGTAACTAGTAATGGCGCACCTGCCAGAGAGTGCGCCACTAATGTTGTTTTTTTTATTGTTTTTTTTATTCCTTTTTTTTTGCAAAACTACTAATGTACTTATGGCGCACCAAGGGGTGGGCGCCATTAGTATTGTGCGCCCCTACTTCGTACCGATCCCCTCTCTCTCCCTCGCCCTCGCCCGCGATCCCCTTCCCTGATCTCCTCTCCCGACGCCACCGTCGCCCCGCCCCGACACCACCTCGCCCCGCCGCCCTCGACGCCACC
>NC_041383.1:396886774-396904747 GCF_002162155.2 Triticum dicoccoides | reverse complement strand
ACACCACCGTCGCCCCGCCGCCCCGACACCACCGTCCGTCGCCCCGCCGCCCCGAACCAGGGAGCGGAAGCGCGGCCTCCGCTGTCGTAGCAGAAGCAGCGATCCCCATCGCCAGCAGCCCAAGAAAGGTTCCCCTCCCCTCCCTCCCTCCCTCCCTCCCCTACACCTCCTCACGCGTGGCTCTACGGATCGGTGATCTTTATCGTTTCGTTTTTGTGCTGGATCAATTTAGTTGTTGTGATTGATTTCGTTGATAGTTTAGTTCCTGATATCTCTAGTCCGGTAGCTACTCTTTGGATCTCAAGTAAGCCTCGTGTTCTTGCTTGCGGAATCGTTGACATATACTATATGCTGGTCCTTGCTCAAGATTTGTATAGAGGAGGAATTGAAACATACTGTGTTTAAATAAAACATGATATAGTTGGAGCCAGAGCCCTATATGGACCTTACTGGTTCTTGCTGAAGATTTATTGTACTTTCTACTAACGGTATAACTTTTGTGATATGTATTGTTATGTTTGTAAAATAGACAACCTAGATTTACACGCAGGATCTCTAATCCAGAGAGGAGGGAGTATAAGATAGCAAATTTACTTGCAATAAAACAGGGGCTGTTAATTGTAGTTTTGTTTTGGTCTGCAATTGCATATACGGACATTTATTTAATTACCACAAGATCTAAACCAGGATAAGAGCAAAGAGTAATCAGATCTGAACTGAAACTAGCTAGGAGCAGAGCACATTTGTGTAGAAGCAGAGTGCATGAAATATGGGGCTTTTCTAGATGCTGCTGTTCTTGGTAGGATGAACAAGTGGCACCTTGTAGGGTCTTGATTGGTTATGTTGCAAACTGAATATGTAGCTGCTAGGACCCAGTTTCCAATCTAGTCTGTAGTAGTGACATGCTAGTTTAGCACATACTGCTTGTAGTGGGTAGTAGTGGAATGCTATTATAGATGGTCTATTACTATGTAGGACCTTAATTGGTGGAGTCTCAATGCTGAACTGGGTAGTAGTTAGGAGTCAATTTCTTTAATCCTAGTGTAGCTGCTCTCTTAATACTTGTCTGTAGGTTCTTAATTGTTGGTGTCTCAAAAACTGAATATGTTTTCATAGCATAACTTGAGGGATAGTTTGTTTAGTAAAGTGCGAATTTAGCTATCCCTTACTATATAGATGATTGATCTTTGTCGAAAAATATGTGGATGATTGATAGTACGCTTCATGTTTCTGCACACAGTGCACTCTATTATGAACTATATGTATGCTGCACTTTCTTCGTCCGAGTGCATCGATGTAGACGTTTTCCTGCTTGTTGTTGGGAGTGAAAATAAGAACCTCTTCTCCCTGGTTAGCAGTAAATACTGCATGCGCAATGCCTGCTGTTTTCTCTTCTGAAATTTATGAATGTCAGTGGATCAACATCTATGTGCCATAAATTGCATTTTCCCTTTTTGCTTGTTGAGGAAACATGTTTTCCATTTACTTGTTTGGCTCATGCTGTTCTTGCTAGGATAACAAAATGGTACCATGTAGGCTCCTGATTGCTGGTATCTGAAAACTGAATTTGTAGCAGTCAGAACTCAGTTTCCAATGTGTTGAAGCAGAGCACATTTGTGTTGAAGCAGAGTGCATGAAAGATAAACTGGGTCCTAGCAGCTACATATTTAGTTTGCAACTTTACTTCCCATCTTAAGGCAAGCCCCATTTTTACTGTTCTTTGTTAGCAGAGCTGCTTGTTTCTAAGAACTCTGATACTATTATGATCAAAGTTAAATGAGCACATAGATGACAAAAAAAGTTCAGATTGTATAGCGATGCCGACGTATGTCGTGTACAAGGGTAAGGTTCCCGGAGTCTACGATGACTGGGAGGAGTGTCGGAGACAGGTTCACCGATTCAGCGGTAACAGTTACAAAGGGTACACCACTAGGGCCGAGGCCGAATCTAGATACGCCCGCTATCTAGCGGGAGAGGGGAGGGAGCATTGGAGGAACCGGATGAAGACGAGTTTCATCGTGATGATGCTCATCGTGATGACCGCAGCTCTCTTCTATGTGATGGTAGTTTAGATGATCGATATCGACTTGTAATGTGAAGACAAACTCGCTACTCGCGGTCTCGAGACTTGTAATATAATGTTCTATCTTTGTTCGGTCTTTTCAATTCGGAGACTAATATGATGAATTGTATTCGAAGACTAATATGATGAATTGTATTCAAAGACTAATCTTCTATTGTATTCGATGAATCTGTTATTGATGTGTGCTGTCTATATTTTGTCAAATTATACATTTTGTAACCTGTGCAAAAAGTAGAAAAAAAATAAAAAAAACCTAATATTCATACTAATGGCGCATCACATGACAGTGCGCCATTAGTACGGCAAAGCATACTAATGGCGCATCACTGGACAGTGCGCCATTAGTATGCCTCGGTTACTAATGGCGCATCCCTTCGTCATGCGCCATTAGTATGTCAAAGCACCTGGGTATACATGGCCCTGGGAGGCATACTAATGGAGCACCGTGGCCTATACTAATGGCGCACCAGTGGTGCGCCATTAGTAAAAATTACTAATGGCGTGCTAGTAATGGCGCACCAGTGATGCGCCATTAATGGCCAAATTAGGTGCGCCATTAGTAGCGGTTTTTCTAGTAGTGTTGGCGTAAGTTGCGGAACTCACACTTCTTCATGGCCATAACTCCTGTTGAAACATGGGCGGTACGGAAAGCCTGCTGAAACTGGTCCCATGTGACAGTGTCGACGGGGTAAGTGGCTGTGAAATTCTCCCACCATGATGATGCGGGTCCATCAAGCTGATGTGCGGCAAAACGCACTCTCTCCCATCTGTGCACCCTGCAGTGGTCAACTCCCTTCCAATCTTGCAGAGCCAATCATCTGCAACTATCAGCTCGGTGCTGCTAGAGAATACCGACAGATTTAGCCTTAAGAAACAGGCTAAGTGATCAACAGGTGGTGGTGGTGGTGGGTTGTTGTTGTTGTTGTTGTTGTTCCCCTGATTCTGATTCTGAACTAGTATCTGCATCAATGCATTCTGCTGCTGGATCAACTGAGTGAGCTCCGGTGGGAAAGCAAATCCATTGTCACGTCTCGGAGGCATCTGAGGGTTTAGAAAGGATGAGAATACATAATGGAAATGAGGTCTAGAGGAAAAAACACTACCCATATGCATATGAGACAAACACAATCAATATCACTTCAATCAATTCAAAACAAGGGCATACATCGATCTAACTATCGTTACAAAAGTGCTCGGAAATGCTATATACATGGGGGTATACTACTACTGTTATGGTGGTCGACTAGAAAAATTGATCGGTCGAAGACTCCATGATATCTGCTCCAACTTCATCAACGTAGTCATCATCATTATCGTCAGGGTCCGAGTCGGTGTCGTCGATGATTATGTAGTTCTCCGAGCAAGTGGAATTGTCGTCTTCTCCTCCTGGCGCAGGGTATCCCATGAATACTTTTAGCTTCTTCTTCATGTCATCATTCTTCTCCATGAGGGTCGTCATTTCCTCCTCATATCCATCATGTGTAGTCTTGAGTTCTTCTTCCAGCTCCGTGATCTTGGTCATAGCCTTCTTCCGATCTACCATGCCTGCGCACATCTGGTTCTCCTGGCGTCGAATGTGCTGGTTAACTCCTGGATGAATGCTGCAATGGATCTATCCTTCCTGGTGCTGATCATCTCCCATTGCTCATCTCGGCGCCCACAAATCTGGTAGATAGTATCCTTGAGATCCTTGTGGTAAACTTCTCCAATGAGTCCCATGGTGATGTGGGCTGCCATGCTCTTTCCTAAACTCCAGGTTGGTGCATCAAAGGAAAACTCTATGGGCTCGGTGACTGGCATGAACGTCCTTCCTGGAACTTGAACTCGAATCATCCAACGCTCCTTTTTTGGCAAAGTGGCGATGTAGGTGCTAGTGAAGCTTGGTACTCCGATGTTCAGGTATCTAGTGACTTCCTTCAAGTGTTGTTCGAAAGGTGTATCTTCATCCGGTTGAGTGAACTTGTTCCTTGCATCCGCCATCCTAAAAGAGTAGAAAAACGAGAGGAGTCAGAAATGAGAAAAGAGTAGTGATCTAGGGTTTTAGCTTAGTGGTCGTGTCCTACAGTCAGCGTGTGCTCTGATACCATCTTGTAGCGAACAGAACTCAAACAGTCTGATCTCTGTGCATCAGTGCCATCCCTGGATCGGTAATGCTGACAGGACAGTACTTGAAGGATTTATAACAGAGTAGCAATCACACACTTATTACATCGAATGTCTCAAAAGAGAACTTGTTAAAAAAATATGGCTTAAGGCCATCTATAAACGATAACAGCAGAAGACTTGGAAGATAAAGTGAGTCCATCAACTCCAACGACATCACTGAGTGAAAGATCACGACCTAAGGCACCTTACTCGTCGTCTGAAAAGTCTGCAACATGAACGTTGCAGCCCAAAAACGGGTCAGCACATGAAATATGCTCGCAATGTAACACATAGAGAGTAATGAACAGAATAATGATATCACTACATGCATATTTGGCTGGTGGAAAGCTCTATGGTTATAGTTTTGCATAAAGCCAATTTTTTCCTACAACAAAGGAATAAACTTGTAATTAACTATCATGGTGGTTGTTAAACATTGAGAAGGTTCACCCAACTCAATCCCAATTAAGCATCATCATTAAACCCAATCCAAATTAAATTAAGTAACATGTTGAGATACACATGATAATCCAAGAACTAGATACTCAAAATGTCCATAACCGAGGACACGGCTAACCATGATTAGTTTATACACTCTGCAGAGGTTTGCGCACTTTTCCCCACAAGACTCGATCTCCTCCGTTGGATTTCTCGCACTACATGGTGTTTGAGAAACGGATGACCGAGACACAGTCTTTCAGAAGCGTTAGCACCTTACGATGGGTAGACAGTTACACCTACTTTCCCCTACATCTGCTAGTCTACCACTATAAGAGTTCACACAACTTAATCAACTATGCTAGAGCCCATAGTAGCTTGTGGCTGCACACGGAATTTTCTAGCATGAATAATCTTATGATCCCTTTGAGCCTAGGTGGCAGTCCATAGGAGAATCACACGGTACCCCGGGATTTCAAAAAATACAGGCAACACTGGGTTCCCGAGGTGCCTCAATCCACCCAGATGTGTATTAAAGTAGCCACCTTAAGTTAACCATTAATTAACAATACTCACATCTGTCATGGATACACTCACCCAATCCACGTCTACAAGCATAGCATAGCAATATAAGCAAACATAGAAGTAACTCCCAAAGGTTGATAATAAACAGGACAATAGGTACTACCTCATCTACTTCCCAAAACTCACATATTAAACAGAACCTAACCATGCAATTGTTTGAGGATTGATCTAATGCAATAAAACTGGGTAGTAAAGAGGTATGATCAGAGTGTTACTTGCCTTGTTGATGATCCATGAAACCTAGAGACTCGTAGTAGCACGCTTCGCACTTCGGGTACTCTATCGCAAACAAACAAGCATACAATAAGCACTCAACTAGAAGCATGGGTAAAACTCAAATAAGAGATCTAACCAGAATGTGCAACTTAAGAACTCCGGTTTGCAAAAAGAATCAAACCAAACGAAGCAACGAAACTCAAACGAGAAAAGAAACAAGCTTCATTTACTAATCTGGACTTAAGTCAAATTTTACAGTAGAAAAAACTTGTTTGAGTTGGTTAAACGGAAAGAGGGTTTCGAGACAAAACTTTAGGCACTTGAATCACCTGATTCCGCTAAACGAGCAAAAGATAAACTAAAACGAAAATCAGGGTAGAAATCGCGATCGAAAATAATCGCGGAAAACCCTGGAAAAAGAAAAACTGATGAACACGCTAACGAATGGACGTTCGCTGTCTGCGGCTAAATGGTCAAACTTGTTCGTTAAAACAAACGAACGAATGGGCGTTCGCTAAGTAAATTAACCAAAAAAAATAAAAAAAATCTATCTAGAAAAAAATAAAACCTAGGGTTTCTAAACAAAACCGGATCGGTTTTCTAAAGAAAACTGGCTGCGGCTACCTCGTCGGATCCGGCGGGGATCGGGGCTCCGACGGGGCTGGTGTCGTCGGCGGCGGCTGCTAGCGGCGGCGGCAGCGGCAGGCGGCGAAGGCAAGCGACGGCGGCGGCGGCGGCTGCTGCTGCTGCGGTGGCGGGGCGGGACGGGGTGGGGCGGTATTTAAAGGGGGGAGGCGGCGGCTCGGCTTGGGGAGGGGGCACCAAGGCGGCGGCGGTCTCCCGGACTCCTGCCGGAGTCCGGCTCGGCCACGGCGGGGCGCGAGCGAGGCGGCTAGGCCGGCTGGGCCTTTGGCCCTGTCGGTCCGAACGGATTTTTTTTAAATAATTCCGCCGAAACTTAAATAAATCCTATAAATTAAAATAAAAATCTAAAAATGCCAAAACAAATTTTCACTGTCTAAATAGAATATTTAGAACAAGATGAACATTTTCTTGGCCCAAAAAAGCATTTTTTGAAAACGTGCAATTTTTCTAATTCAAATAAAATTTCAATAAAACCAAATAAAATAAATAAAATGATTTTAATATTTTCCTCTAATATTTCATTTATTTTGGAGAAGTCATTTTATCCCCTCTCATATATTTTTATTTTTAGAAATATTAGGAAGAAAAATAATCAAAACCAATTGATCCTCTTTTCAAAATTTGAGAAAACTCAAATAACGAAATCCCCAACTCTCTCCGTGGGTCCTTGAGTTGCTTAGCATTTCTAGGATCAAGCCAAAATGCAATAAAATATGATATGCAATGATGATCTAATGTATAATATTCCAAATTGAAAATTTGGGATGTTACAGAATCCTTATGAGTAACAAAGATAGGTGAAGTAGCAAAAGCAGGGTCATATTTCATTCTAGCATTTAGAGATTTCTGTTTCCATTTAGCTAGTAACTTCTTAAGATCAGATCTATCATTGCAAGCAAGAATAGCTCTAGTAGTTTTTCATCCATAACATAACCCTCTAGAACAACAGGCAATTCATACTTAGGGGGGGAACCTTCATCATCACTATCTTCATTAATTTCATCTTCAATAATTTCATTCTCTCTAACCCTAGCAAGTTGTTCATCAAGAAATTTACCTAATGGCACAGTAGTATCAAGCATAGAAGTAGTTTCATCATAAGTATCATGCATAGCAGAAGTGGCATCATCAATAACATGCGACATATCAGAATTCATAGCAGTAGCAGGTTTAGGTGTCTCAAGCTTACTCAAAACAGAAGGAGAATCTAGTGCAGAGCTAGATGGCAGTTCCTTACCTCCCCTCGTAGTTGAGGGAAAAATCTTAGTTCTTTGGTCTTTCAAGTTCCTCATAGTGATCATCAGATATAAATCCCAAGTGACTCAAAGAATAGAGCTATGCTCCCCGGCAACGGTGCCAGAAAATAGTCTTGATAACCCACAAGTATAGGGGATCGCAATAGTTTTTGAGGGTAGAGTATTCAACCCAAATTTTATTGATTCGACACAAGGGGAGCCAAAGAATATTCTCAAGTATTAGCAGTTGAGTTGTCAATTCAACCACACCTGGATAACTTAGTATCTGCAGCAAAGTATTTAGTAGCAAAGTAGTATGATAGTAACAGTAGCAGTAGCAAAAGTAACGATAGCAGTTTTGTAGCAATTGTAACAGTAGCAACGGTAAAGTAAATAAGCAAAGCACAATATATGAAAAGCTCATAGGCATTGGATCAGTGATGGATAATTATGTCAGATGTGATTCCTCATGTAATAGTTATAACATAGGGTGACATGGAATTAGCTCCAATTCATCAATGTAATGTAGGCATGTATTCCGAATATAGTCATACGTGCTTATGGAAAAGAACTTTGCATGACATCTTTTTTCCTACCCTCCCGTGGCAGCGGGGTCCTAATGGAAACTAAGGGATATTAAGGCCTCCTTTTAATAGAGTACCGGACCAAAGCATTAACACATAGTGAATACATGAACTCCTCAAACTATGGTCATCACCGAGAAGTATCCCAATTATTGCCACTTCGGGGTTGTCGGATCATAACACATAATAGGTGACTATAGACTTGCAAGATAGGATCAAGAACTCACATATATTCATGAAAACATAATAGGTTCAGATCTGAAATCATGGCACTCGGGCCCTCGTGACAAGCATTAAGCATAGCAAAGTCATAGAAACATCAATCTCAGAACATAGTGGATACTAGGGATCAAACCCTAACAAAACTTAACTTGATTACATGGTAAATCTCATCCAACGCATCACTGTCCAGCAAGCCTACGATGGAATTACTCACGCACGGCGGTGAGCATCATGAAATTGGTGATGGAGGATGGTTGATGATGACGACGACGTCGAATCCCCCTCTCCGGAGCCCCGAACGGACTCCAGATCAACCCTCCCGAGAGAGATTAGGACTTGGCGGCGGCTCCGTATCATAAAACGCGATGAAACTTTCTCTCTGGTTTTTTCCTCCGTGAAAGCAAATATATGGAGTTGGAGTTGAGCTTGCTGGACATCCAGGGGTCCACGAGGCAGGGGGCGCGCCCAGGGCGATGGGGCGCACCCCCACCCTCGTGGAAAGGGTGTGGCCCCCCTGGCACTATTTCTTTTGCCAGTATTTTTTATTAAATCTGAAAAGTTGCTCCGTGGATTTTCAGGTCATTCCGAGAACTTTTATTTCAGCACAAAAATAACACCACGGCAGTTCTACTGAAAACAGCGTCAATCCGGGTTAGTTCCATTCAACTCATGCAAGTTAGAGTCCAAAACAAGGGCAAAAGTGTTTGGAAAAGTAGATACGACGGAGACGTATCAACAAGCAAGCCACCCATCGTGAAGAGAATAGTGAGAGAGCGAACCACCAAAAAGAGAGTGAGCGCCACAAGCCCAAATTGAGTGCGTCCACGATGAACGACAAGAACAACTTAGTCCTATTTGCCACCAAACGTGAGATGAGAGAAGTGTGTGAGAACCCATCAAGTGTCATGCACAATGTCCTTTTGTGCAAAGATGAGGCACCAAAAGCTAACACCTCTCACAATCTACCTCTAGTGTTATCTTCTCTTTTGCAGGAATTCCAAGATGTTCTCCCCGACGAGCTACCTTCGGGTCTACCTCCACTATGAGGCATCGAGCACCGCATCGACCTCATTCTCGGAGCACCACTTCCAAACAAGGCTCCCTACCGCGTCAACCCCGAAGAAACCAAAGAAATACAAAGGCAAGTAAAGCATCTCATAGACCACGGACATGTGCATGAAAGTTTGAGCCCTTGTGTCGTCATGGTCATTCTTGTGCCGAAAAGAGACGGTAGCTTTCGTATGTGTTCTGATTGTAGACCTATCAATGCTATCACCGTTCGCTATAGGTACCCCATGATATGCTAGATGAACTTAGCGGTGCCACTATTTTCTCAAAAAATGATCTCAAAAGTGGTTACTATCAAATACGCATACAAGAGGGTGATGAATGGAAAACTACTTTCAAAGCAAAGTTTGGTTTGTATGAGTGGTTAGTTATGCCTATAGGTTTATCGGAAGCACCCGGTACTTTCATGCGTCTTATGCATTATGTGTTTCGCCCTTACATTGGTGAGTTTGTTGTGGTCTACTTCGACGATATCCTTGTTTTTAGACAAACTCTCAAAGAGCATGTCACCCACCTTTGCACCATGCTACAAACTCTTCAAAAAGAGCGTCTTTATGCTAATATGGAGAAATGCCTTTTTGGTGTTGATAAGCTTGTTTTCTTGGGTTTTGTTGTATCTTCCAAGGGTGTTCATATTGATGAATCTAAGATCAATGCTATTAAAACTTGGCCCCGCCAACCAATTTGAACAAGTGCGTAGTTTCCTTGGTTTAGCCGGTTTCTACCGTAGATTTGTGAAGGATTTTAGCACTGTTGCATCTCCTTTACATGCTTTGAGCAAGAAGAATGCACCCTTTGTTTGGGGACCATCTCAAGATAGTGCATTTAATGAGCTTAAGAATTTTCTTACTCATGCTCCCGTGCTTGCATTACCCAACTTTGACAAACCTTTTGAAATTCATTGCGATGCTAGTGGTAATGGCATAGGAGGTGTGTTAACGCAAGAGAAGCGCCCCATAGCATACTTTAGTGAGAAACTTTCAGGAGTGCAACTCAATTACCCCATCTATGACAAAGAGCTATATGCTTTAGTGCGAGTTTTGCATGAATGGGAACATTACCTTCGCCCTCATGAATTTATCATCCATACCGATCATGAAATGCTTAAGTATCTTAAGGGTCAAACTAAGTTGAATAAGCGTCATGCTAAATGGAGTGAGTTTATTGAATCATTTCCTTATGTCATCAAGTATATTAAAGGTAAGGAAAATGTTGTGGCGGATGTGCTTTCCCATATATGCATGCTTGTTACTCAACATGAACTGAATGTCATTGGTTTTGAGCACATAAAAGACTTGTATGCGCATGATCCTACTTTTGCTATTCCTTATGCCAAGTGTTTGACGCATACTTCTTGGGATCGATATTACCTCAAATATGGTTACCTTATGAGAGTTAACAAACTTTGCATCCCCGAGTCTTCTCTTCGTTTGTTACTTTTGCAAGAATATCATGGAGGAGGACTAATGGGACACTTTGGACGTGACATGACATTTGCTACGCTCTCCAAGAACTACTTTTGGCCCAAGATGTTTCGCCAATATATTAAGTCTAAAGCTCAATATCATGGACTCTATATGCCTCTTCCAATTCCGTACCAACCATGGGAAGATATTAGCATGGATTTTGTCCTTGGTTTGCCTAGAACTAGAAACGGAAAGGATTCCATGTTTGTTGTTGTGGACCGATTCTCTAAAATGGCACATTTCATACCATGCAACAAGATAGATGATGCTTCACATGTTGCAAATATTTTTTGTAGGGAAATCTTGCACCTACATGGAGTGCCAAAGACGATTGTCTCGGACCGTAACGTCAAGTTCTTGAGTTACTTTTGGAAGACCTTACGCGCCAAGCTCGGAATCAAGCTCTTGTTCTCTTCGGCATACCATCCTCAAACCGACGGCCAAACAGAGGTGACAAACCGCACGCTCTCCACTCTATTATGCATGTTGATAAAGAAGAACATCAAGGAGTGGGAGGAGTGCCTACCAATCACCGAGTACGCCTACAACCGTGCAAGACATTCGACTACCGGCAAGTCCCCCTTCTAGGTCCTCTATGGCTTCAACCCATTGTCGCCATTGGACATTCTTCCTCTACTGCTACAAGAACGCACAAACATGGATGCGAGTGCCCGAGTCAACTACCTCAAGAAGATGCATGAAGATATAAGGCACCCCATCGACCGCCAAGCACAACGACTCGCGACCAAGCTAAACGTCAACAAGCAACCCATGATATTAAACATTGGAGATCTTGTGTGGTTACACCTTCGCAAGTACCACTTCCCCAATGAACGCAAGTCCAAACTTCTACCACGAGCAGATGGACCCTTCAAGGTGCGTGCACGCTACAACAACAACAACGCCTACAAGATCCACATCCCACGCGACAAGTACTCCATGAGCGACATCTTCAATGTCAAAGATCTCTCCCCGTACCATGGTGATGAGTATTTTGATCCGAGGTTGGATCTTTCCCAATGGAGCGGAGCATCCTATGGTCATCCCCATGGACCTAACAACGTCTCATCAAGAGCCAAGAGGACCCATGACACGAGCACGAGCTAGAGCTCTCGAGAACGAGGTGACTTCCTTCCTTAGTGATATCACGTATAATCCACTCGAGACATGGATACTACCTAAGTCCGAGATGTTGTGCATGATTAGGTGTCAAGAGGACCCTCCCGAATATGCACATGAAGACGGACAAGCCGCCAAGTTCACAGATGAAAAAGAACGTTGAAAGGAGAAGAAGACAGCTCCAGGACCCGGACATCCGGCCCCAGGCCCGGACATCCGGCCGCTGGAGACATCCACCGCAGCAACAACCCAGGCAAAGTCTATAGGGCCCGGACATCCGGCCTCCGCCCGGGAAATCCGACCTTCTCCTCGGACATCCGGACAAGCTTACCCAGAGGACAGAAGAAGTGACACTTCAGCCCGGACATCCGGCCAAAGGCCCGGACATCCGGCCCGTCCCGAGCTCCTGAACATCCGGCCCCTCGCCCGGACATCCGGACCCCGCCTATCCAGAGAGCTTCGTGGCCGACTGCACCAGTCCGGACATCCGGCCCCTCCAGCCCGGACATCCGGCACCTCGCAAAGGCCCGGACATCCGGCCCAACGCCCGAAAATCCAGCTTCCATTGTCTGCGCACAGTTTAAGGGTCGAGGCCCGTGTACCCCTTCGCCCACCTAGACTATATATACTCCACCATCTACCTCTTTCTAGGGTTAGCATTGGTTTAGCTCATACGTGAGATAGAGCTTTGCTCATCCATACGAATCTACTCCATGAGATAGACCGCGGCCCCTCTACGGAGAAGATCACCTTGGATACTAGACCCCCTCTTGGGTGGCCCCATCAAGACCTCCTCATAGAGAAGAATCGTTTACCCTTTGTATCGTCCTTTGTTGATCGTGGATCTTGTATCTCCTCTCATGTTTTGAGAATCTAGCATATGTGTGACTATATCTTGTTGGTTTGAGAGTTCCTCTTGTGTTCTCCCTTGTGTTTCCCCGTGTGTTCTTCGTGTTCTTACTTGGGATCCGCTCCTTTCGTGAAAGATCGACCGTATAGGGTTCCACCCTACATCACTGTGGGTGACTAGTAGTGTTGATTACATCTTGTAGTTGATTACTATATGGTTTATTTGGTGGAAGAGTATATGTTCAGATCCATTATGCTATGTAATACCCCTCTGGTCTTGAGCATGATTATCATTTGTGAGTAGTTACTTTTGTTCTTGAGGTCATGGAAGGAATCTCGTTGCAAGTAATCATATGAACTTGATATGTGTTTGATATTTTGATGATATGTATGTTGTGATTCCCTTAGTGGTGTCATGTGAACATCGACTACATGGCACTTCACCATATTTGGGCCTAAGGGGATGCATTATGTAGTAGTTATTATATGATGGATTGCTAGAGTGATAGAAGCTTAAACCCTAGTTTATGCACTACTTCGTAAGGGACCGATTTGGATCCAAAAGTTTAATGCTATGGTTAGATTTTATCCTAATACTTTTCTCATCATTGCGGATTCTTGCGAGGGGGTTAATCATAAGTAGGAGGTTTGTTCAAGTAAGAACAGCACCTAAGCACCGGTCCACCCACATATCAAATTATCAAAGTAGCGAACATGAATCAAACCAACATGATGAAAGTGACTAGATGAAATTCTTGTGTACCCTCAAGAACGCTTTGCTTATTATAATAGACCGTTTTGCCTGACCTTTGCCACAAAAGTATTGGGCTACCTTGCTGCGATTTATTTCGTCGTTACCATTACTTGCTCGTTACCAATTATCTTGCTATCCAACTATCTGATACTGACAATTTCAGTGCTTGCAGAAAATACCTTGTTGAAAACCACTTGTCATTTCCTTCTGCTCCTCGTTGGGTTTGACACTCTTACTTATCAAAAGACTATGATTGAGCCCCTATACTTTTGGGTCATTAAGACTCTTTTCTGGCGCCGTTTCCGAGGAGTGAAGTGCTCTTGGTAAGGAACACTTTATACTACGTGCTAAAATTTATTGTCACTTGCTACTATGGAAAACAATCCTTTGAGGGGCTTGTTCGGGGTATCTTCACCTCGATCGGAACCACAACTAGTTGCGCCTCAACCTACTGCACCTACTGAAAATATTGGTTATGAAATTCCTTCGGGTATGATAGAACAACTGCTAGCTAATCCTTATGCAGGAGATGGAACTGAACATCCTGATATGCATATATGTGGATGAAATTTGTGGATTATTTAAGCTTGCAGGTTTACCCGGAGATGAAGCTAAGAAGAAGGTCTTCCCTTTATCTTTGAAGGGAAAAGCATTGACATGGTATAGGCTATGCGATGATATTAGATCCTGGAATTAGAATCGATCGAAATTAGAATTTCACCAAAAAATTATCCTATGCATCTAGTTCATCGTGATCGGAATTATATATATAATTTTTGGACTCGTGAAGGAGAAAGTATCGCTCTAGCTTGGGGGAGGCTTAATTCAATGTTATATTCATGCCCCAATCATGGGCTCTCAAGAGAAATTATTATTCAGAATTTTTATGCTCGACTTTATCATGATGATCGATCCATGCTCGATACTTCTTGTACTGGTTCTTTTATGAAGATGACTATTGAATTCAGGTGGGATCTTTAGAAAGAATGAAACGCAACTCTGAAGACTCAATGAAGGTAAAGAGTCGGGTATTAATCTTAAGTTTGATTGTGTTAAATCTTTTATGAATATTGATGTCTTTCACAAGTTTAGCACTAAATATGGACTTGACTCTGAGATAGTAAACTCTTTTTGTGAATCATTTGCTACTCATGTTGATCTCCCTAAGGGGAAGTGGTTTAAATATCATCCACCTATTAAAGAAGAAATTAAAGAACCGGTAATAGCTAAGATGAAACTATCATTTACAATGTTGATCTAGTTGTGCCTACTTCTTCTATCGAAAAACCACCTTTCCCTGTTAGGATAAAGGAACATGCTAAGGTTTCAACCGTGGTTCACAAAAGTAATACCAAAGCACCTAAACCTTCAGAACAAATCAAAGTAGAACCTAATGTTGCTACAGTTGATGATCTCCTGGTTGAAAATATTGATGGGCATGTTATTTACTTCTGTGATGAAGCTGCTAGAATTGCCAAACCCGATGAAAAAGGTAGACATAGACCTGTTGTTGGCATGCCTGTTGTCTCAGTTAAAATAGGAGATCACTGTTATCATGGTTTATGTGACTTAGGTGCTAGCATGAGTGTTATTCCTTTCACCTTATACCAAGAAATCATGAATGACATAGCACCTGTTGAAATAGAAGATATAGATGTTACTATTAAACTTGCTAATAGAGACACCATCACACCACTTGGGATTGTTAAAGATGTTGAAGTCTTGTGTGGGAAAGTAAAATATCCTACTAATTTTCTAGTTCTTGGTTCCCCACAAGATGACTTTTGTCCCATTATTTTTGGTAGACCTTTCTTGAACACCGTCAACGCTAAAATAGATTGTGAGAAGCAAACTATCGGTGTTAGTTTTGGTGATGAGTCTCGTGAGTTTAATTTCTCCAAGTTTAGTAGACAACCCCATAAGAAAGAATTACCTAATAAAGATGGAATTATTGGTCTTGCTTATATTGCCATGCCTCCTACTGATTTGCTAGAACAATATTTGCTAGACCATGAAAATGATATGCATATACATGAAAGAAATGAAATAGATAAAAATTTCTTTGAACAACGACCTCTGCTCAAACACAATTTGCCTATTGAAAATCTAGGAGGTCATCCTACACCTAAGGGTGATCCTGTGTTTGAAATTAAACAATTGCCACACACTTTGAAATATGCTTATCTTGATGAGATAAAGATATATAATGTTATTATTAGTACTAACCTTTCAGAACATGAAGAAGAAAGATTATTGAAAATTCTGAAGAAGCACTGAGCTGCTATTGGGTATACTCTTGATGATCTTAAGGGCATTAGTCCCACTCTATGTCAACACAAGATTAATATGGAACCTGATGCTAAACCCGTTGTTGGTCATCAATGACGTTGGAATCCTAAAATGAAAGAAGTGGTAAGAACTGAAATATTAAAGCTTCTGGAAGCAGGTATAATCTATCCCATAGCTGATAGTGATGAGTAAGTCTCGTTCATTGTGTCCCTAAGAAGGGAGGTATTACTATTGTTCCTCATGACAAAAATGAACTTATTCCACAAAGAACTGTCACTAGCTATGGAATGGTAATTGATTTTAGAAAAATTAAATAAAGCTACTAGAAAAGATCATTACCCTCTGTCTTTTATTCATCAAATGTTAGAAAGACTATCTAAGCACACACACTTTTGCTTTCCTAATGGATATTCTAGTTTTACTCAAATACCCGTTTCATAACCTGATCAAGAGAAAACCACCTTTACTTGCCCTTCTGGAACTTATGCTTATAGACGTATGCCTTTTGGTTTATGCAATGCACCTGCTACCTTTCAAAGATGTATGACTCCTATATTCTCCCATTTTTTAAAAGATTGTTGATGTTTTCATGGATGATTTTTTCGTTTACGGTATTTCTTTTGATGATTGCTTGAGCAACCTTGATCGAGTTTTGCAGAGATGTGAGCAAACTAATCTTGTCTTGAATTGGGAGGAGTGCTACTTTACGGTTAATGAAGGTATTATCTTGGGACATAAAATTTCTGAACAAGGTATTGAGGTGGATAAAGCTAAAGTTGATGCAATTGAGAAAATGTCATGACCTAAAGATATTTAAGGTATTCATAGTTTCCTTGGTCATGCTGGTTTCTATAGGAGGTTTATTAAAGACTTCTCTAAAATTTCTAGGCCTCTTACAAATCTTTTACAAAAGGATGTTACATTTGTTTTTGATGATGATTCTGTACAAGCCTTTGAAACGCTTAAGAAAGCCTTAACTTCTGATGAGGACATGGCTACCACAGTTACACCCATATCCCCTACTGTTTTACCTCTTGGAACAGTTGCTAGAGCTCAGATACACCAATTAAATTATCAGGTACTTTCGTTTCTTGGTAATGTTTCTAATGTTCATGAGAATATGATGCTGCCTAACTTAGATACATTTGTGTTGCTTGCAATTGAAGGGCCTAGCACGGACAAGAAGGTTGAACATTGGAGCATGGTCAAGCACGGAGATGAAGGTGCGTGCGAAGAGAACAAGAACGGAGGTTCAAGTGGAGATTTCCGGAGTTTGAAGCCACCATGATGACAATCAAGATGGTGGACGAAATATACAAGATGGCCTTTCATAAATTTCGTCCATAGCTTATTATTGGTGTTGCGCCAACTTATTTTGGGCCAGGCTCATGTAATCTATTTTTAGAGTCCATATTGTAGGGAAAACGACTTAGGAGGTGTTTTAGTCCCACCTTGCCAAGGGTGGACAAAATCCCCTCCCTTTTCCCTATAAATATAGCCCTTAAGGCATCGTTTAGACTTGGGTTTTATTTAGTTAAAAGTTAGCCATCGCTGCAACTTCGTGTACTTCGTTTGTGTCCAACGACCAAACCAAGACCGCTTATGAAACCCCACTTTTATCAATACTTCATCCATATTTGCAATATTCAGATTGCTTAATCATATTCTTGCTTGTTCTTTGATTGCTTGCAGGAATAGACCTTCGTGGTTAGGTTGATCGTGCTCCGGCGTGGTCAATAACCTCTCGGAGTTTGTTTAGCGATTGCTAAGGCGCGACGTCGTTGCACGTTTGTAGTCGGATCGTCAAAGTCGACTCCACCAAATCGATAGTTATCATCTCATCGAAAGATCGGGACACCCTCGCCTCTATCAACTGGTATCAGTTTTCAGGTTGCTCGGCGAGATTGTACAATTTTTCATATTTTAGATCGCATCTGTCTTTCATACCTACAGTCCAGGAAAAAGCCAAAAAAAGTTAGATTAGTCATCCGTGTCCCAGACAGTCTGAGCCTTTCGCTATAATCACTTGGTTTTTGCATTGTTGAATTTTCGGTTGCATCGTGTGTCGAGTTGCTAGTTTCTAGTGTCTAGACTTTTAGAGTTTCGGGTTCTAGTCACGTTTTGTTCACGCTGTCTCCACAACCACCATCATCCACTTCATTGTCACCATCCGCTGCCACTTATTTCGTTCACCGCCGTCACCACCATCCATCCACTTTCGTCATTCAGTTCATCTTGTTGTTTGATTCATCTCTGAGAGAGAGAGAGAGAGAGA